>NC_079172.1:10288188-10548188 GCF_947568905.1 Ostrea edulis
TACAAGGGTCCGTGTTTGCCCAACTCTTTATTTGGTATTGCTTATGGGAATTATGAGATCGATTGATCATTGTTCGTTATCCTCACCTTTCATGTAGGTTATTCAGAACATTGTGGAAATCTTGTAAATCTTCCTGGTCCAAAAAATAAAACAGTTTTCGAGGTAGCATTTCCAATCAGGTCTATTATGTTGTCAAAAGTCTGTGGTCAAAAATTGTTTCAAATCTTTTTGCATATTTTTTTTTTTACTAATATTCAATAAAGAAATGAATTTCATTTTTGAAAATACGAAAGTATAATCTGCGAGGCTTCACTCGGCGCACTCTTGAAAGTTCCTAGTCTGCATATCCAAGCTAAATTCTGATATTCAGCAGAAATATAAAACAAGGTGTGTTCTAAATCACAAATACCCCCGAAAGTACCATGCTGATGAAAAACTCTACATAATATAATGTTTTATTATACTATATGACTATTTTGGACCCACCCTAAAGTCAAAACCCTGGGGCTGCAAAATTCACAATTTTGGTACGGCCTTTCCACTCCCTAAATATGAACTTAGTTTTTATACATTATAAGTAAAATTAAAGAAGTCTCTCAAATAAAGATAATAATCACTATAATGATTTTGTCACCACCCTGGTATCAGAACCCCTACCCCTGGGGTCATGAAATTTATAATTTTTGTTGAGGACTACCTGATCCTTCTAAATATTGTGATGAATCAGGTTATACCAATCAAAGAAACTCGGGTGGTATGGGGTTTTGCCATGGTGATAACCTGTTTTCCCTACAGTGAACTGGACTGGGCCAATATTATATATACAGCGGTCCTTTGTCTATAAATATTAAAACAAGAATAATCAAATTTTGGTCAAAAATTATTTTATCAGACAATAGAAAAATTACAAAAATTATGTATTGACTTATATGTAAAGATAATAATAACCCTTGGATAAAATGCATTAGAAACATTTTAAATGAGTGTGGATTGTCATATGTATGGGAAAATGAAGCTTTTTTAAATACAGACTGGTTAAATGCAAAGGTATTACAAACACTGAAGGATCAGAGTATACAGAAATGGAATGAACTTTTATGTAATTCGTCAAAAGCAATTAATTATTCCATCTTTAAAAATGAACCAAATTTTGAATTTTGAATTTTATTTAGATGAACTTCCTAAAAATAAAAGAGAAATACTCTGTAGATTTAGATCATCAAATTTTAGATTACCTGTAGAGACCTCCATGGTTAAACATTCCAAGAAATGAAAGAGTATGCACTTTATGTAATAATAATGATTTGGCTGATGAGTTCCATTATTTATTTATATGTACTGATGAAACTATTAAGAAATCAAGATTTGGAAAACTTAGATAGATATTATACAAATAGAACAGACAGATATAAATTTAAATAGCTTCTTAATTGTAAAAATATTATTGTACTTAAAAGATTATGCAAATTTTTAATGGTTATAAGGGAGAGGGCATGTCCTCCATGTTAACTGCATGCTATGTACAATATTGTATTATATATCACGAATTACTTCTCTACAATACACATGTTGTATTTATTTGAGAATAAATAATTTTGTTGTTGTTGTCGACCGCAGATCAGTCTGTCTGATCTCCGCAGCTGTGTAGAGAAGAACACCATAAGAGAAGCTTAATAAGCCGATCCTTTGTAAGTAAAAGGCTACGTTAGGACTGAATAAGCCCTATAGTGTAGGTTGGCTACGTTAGGGCTGAATAAGCCCTATAGTGTAGGTTAGCTACGTTAGGGCTGAATAAGTCTTATAGTGTAGGTTAGCTACGTTAGGGCTGAATAAGTCTTATAGTGTAGGTTGGCTATGTTAGAGCTGAATAAGCCTTATATAGTGTAGGTTGGCTGGCTGATCAACCATCGTAGCTTTGACACTTGGCAATAAAGGCTGAATAAGTCTGTACCCCAGTGTCAAAGTGAGCTGGAGACATCAGCTGGTAAGGAACCTCAGGTCGGTATTCAGAACCATTGGTAAGGGCCAATTGTCCGGGGACATTGGATTTAGGGTTAGGTTAAATCCTTGTTGAATTATATCTTGATTTTGAAATACGAATCGTAGTAAATATATTGATTAGGTAAATTGGCTGAAATAATCATCGTAAATATATTGAATAAGTTCGTTGCTTGTCTTGTAGACAACAGGCGTTCCAGTAAATCATATGCACTGCAGAATCCCGGGTGTAACCGAGTACGTGTCCACAGATAAATAGTGACCGCTCGGCTGGACACACGTTACACTATCTAGTTAGTGTCAATTTAGTATCAATAGCACTAAAGAAGATGTTATTCAAAAGTTTTAAACATAAACACTATACTAAGTTTGGCCCCGTCCTGGGGTGGGGTCAAAACCCCTACCCCGGGGATCATGACATTTACAATTTTGGTAGAGGCCTTCCTGCTTTACATCACTATGCATTTAGTTTTTCTTACATATGTAAGGTGAAGATAACGAGCGATTTTACATATAACCACTATATCAGGTTTGGCCCCGCCCTGGAGTCAGAACTTCTAGTTGTTCAATTGTTAACATATACATTTAATCACTATGACCATTTTTGCCCCCACCCTGATACCAACACCCTACCCCTGTGATAATGCAATTTACAATTTTAATAAAAGACTGCCTGCTCCTTCTGGATATCCATTTAGTTTCAGTTCAGTATGAATAGCATTAAAAATGTAATTTTAACTAATGTTATAAACATAATGCACATAAACACTATGTGAAGTTTGACCCCGTCCTGGACTCAGAACCTCTTCCCTAGGGATCATGAAATTTACAATTTGGGTATAGGACTTCATGCTCTACAAAAACAGATATGCGTTTGTAGAGAAGAACATTTTTGAAAATTGATTTTTGTCCCTCCCTTAAGACCGCAGGGGTGCAGGAGTCCTGAAATTTATAATTCCCAAAGATATTTCATACCAAATTAGAAAAGAATTGGAATGATAGTTACCAAGAAGTTTAAGTTCAATTGCTAACACACGATGGACTACAATGGGTACAGATTGAACTAGGCTGAAGCTAACAGCCACTAACCAGCAACCAATAAGGCCCAGACGGAATGTTAAAAAGTAACGCATAATAAATCAGAATTGATAATTTTTCAAACAATTAATAAACAAGTTTTTGATTACCAAGTTTCATACTTGAAGGCAATTGAGCTCACCTGACAGTTCCCGATGTTACATCACATAGTGGGATAATGAATGTTAGTAACAAATTGATCTTTGAAGAGTCCACAAAAGGAGTATGCAGGCAAGGAAGTGGACCCCTAGGACTATCATTTTCCGCCCTCAGTTTGGGGCTGTAAGGGTAGAACCTGGAGCCACCAAACGGTGGGACTTTTTTTCATACCTCTCTAATAATTGACAGCACGGTGTTGGAATAAAACGAAACTGATAAAGGACTAGAGAACAATGATATTTAAACATAGAGCCCTAACATTGGGTCACATAGGCCTTTAAGGGTAATTGAACCCACCTGAAAGTTCATGATTTTACATTGTGGAGGGTCATCATGGAGGTTAATAACAAATTAATCTTTGGAGAGTCTGCAAAAAGATTATGCAGGTAAGAAAGGGGACCCCTAGAGCTATCATTTTCCATCCTCAGCTTGGGGCTGCAAGGGTACCACCTGGTACCTCCCAATGGTGGGGTCACTTTCCAGACCTCTCTAATAATTGACTAAAGGGTGTTGAAATAAAACAAAACTGATAAACGACTAGAGAACAAAGCTCACCTGCAAGTTAATGAGTTTACAACATGAGGGTCAGAATAGAGGTTAATAACAATTTAATCTCTGAAGAGTCCGCAAAAACAATTATGCAAGCAAGGAAGAGGACCACTAGGGCTATCATTTTCCTCCCTCAGATTGGGGCTATAGGGGTACCAAATGGGGTCTTGCAATTTGGGTCCACTTTTCAGACCTCTCTATCAATTGAATATTGGGTGATCTAACGAAACGAAGTCAAACATTCAGAACCTTTGAAAGGGATCGCATTTACCTTTATGGGCAATTGAGCTCACCTGAAAGTTCCTAATTTTATATAATGTAGGGTCATAACGAAGTCAAATAACAACTTAGCAATTGAAATCTGGACTGTCTTGGCCACAGAGACTTAAGCCTTCTGTTTCTCCCCAGAAAGCCCGATCGTCACGGGGACTATCTCCTCTCCCATGAGTATCATTCTCCAAACCAGGCGAGCTTTCTTCTGATGCAGGAATTCCATTCCCACATAATCTATGGGTCCTCTTTCTTATATACCTGCATAATCTTTTAGCAGACTCTTCAAAGAACAACTTGTCATTAGCCTCCGTGATGACCCTCCACAATGTAAAATCATGAACTTTCAGGTGAGCTTAATTGCCCTTGAAGGCCAATATGACCCCTTTTCATGGTTCTATATGTTTGATTTCATTATTTTCTAGTTCTTTATTAGTTTTGTGTTATTCCATTACCGTAAAGTCAATTATCAGAAAAGTCGGAAAGTAGTCCCACCCCTGAGGCCCTAGGTGGTACCACTATAGCCCCAAACTGAGGGTGGAAAATGATAGCTCTAGGGTCCCCTTTCTTGCTTGTATTATCTTTTGGCGGACTCTTCAAAGATTGATTTATTATTAACTTTCATTATGACCCTACATGATGTAAACTCATGAACTTTCAGGTGAGCTCAATTGTACATTATGCCCTATGTGACCTTTATAAGCGTTCTATGTGTTTGACTTTGTTGTTTTCTACCCGTCTATCAGCTTTGATTTTTTTCATCATCCAATTATTGGGGAGGTCTGAAAAGGGGTCCCACCTTTGGAATGCAACATGTTGTATTCCTACAGCCCCAAACTGAGAGTGGAAAATGATAATCCTAGGGGTCTCCTTCCTTGCTTGCATACTCCTTTTGTGAACTCTTCAGAGATGAAGGTGTTATTTATTAGCCATTATCAAGACCCTACGTGATGTAAAATTTGAAACTTTTATGTGAGCTTATTTGCTCTTAAAGGCCTACGTGACCTCTTTTAAAGGTTCCGTATGTTTAACTTCATTGTTCTCTAGCCCCAAACTGAGGGCGGAAATGATAGACCTAGTGGTCCACTTCCTTGCCTGCATACTCCTTTTGTGGACTCTTCAAAGATCAATTTGTTACTAACATTTATTATTCCCCTATGTGATGTAACGTCAGGAACTTTCAATTGAGCTCAATTGCCTTCAGGTATGAAACTTGGTAATCAAACACTTGTTGAGTATTCCATCTGAGTACTCGCAGTACTTTGATGAATTTTCTTATTGGCTGCTAGCTTCTATAGCCTTATTGGCTGCTGGTTAATGGCTGCTAGTTTAAGCCCAGTAGGGATCCGGGTTAGAATAGGTCCTCATTACCTCTTGCTTGTCGAAAGAGGCGATTAAATGGGACGGTCCTTCGGATGAGACCGTGAAAATCCGAGGCCCAATGTCACAACAGGTGTGGCATAATAACGATCCCTCCCTGCTCAAAGGCCGTAAGCGCCGAGCATACATGTAGGTCTATATTTTTGCAGCCCTTCACCGGCAATGGTGACGTCTCCATATGAGTGAAAAACTTCTCGAGGGATCTTAGACAATTAATTTATCATATGTTCTAGAACACGTGTTCTATGTTATGACTTAAATTAAAGCCACTACCATTGGTTACTATTTTTATCATTCAACCTGTAAAACAGGTATTCAAGCACATCACAATCTTCCTCATTCGAAGGCATTTACACCCCCCTCCCACCCACAGTTTGCACAAAGTTACGATATTGTTTTAGTTATGAACGTATCATGTGCTTCTACTAATATGTATTTTTTTTTTTATTACAGATGAAGTTGAAATGAAAACTGTAATATATTTGTACGTTTAATAAATGCGAGCATATAAGCACTTCTTTCTCTTAACATGTGTGTGGTTATATTGTAAATAATTTATGTTCGTTTGAGTGAAACGAATTAGAACATAAATATATAAACAATCCATCAATCATTACTTGAAACAAGAATATCGCAAACGGTACAACATACGCCCGATAGACCTTTAGTGCAATATTTGTATCCATGATGAGAAAAATTCTAGAAAACCACTTGATCTACTTTTATCCTTAAAGTACGTCACGGTGCGCCAATCAAATTAAAATGTGAACTGATTAATATGTATTTCTCCGAAAGGGAGGTTGTGACAAAATTGCAAAGCAATACCTGAATTCATAACGAAAATATATATTTCTATATTCCTCCGAGAGGAAGATCGTGACTATTTCAGGGCAATATTAAATTTGTATCCTTAACGAAAACAAGATTTTTCTACTAAGTGATACTACGACCTTGACCTTGAGAAATGATAGGCATCCTTCGCTTGGCATAAGGTGTATACATGTGTACTACGTTTGATTGTCCTAACCTCAACGATTCGGTCAATATCCTGCCTACAAGGTTTTCTTAAGAAGCGATACTTGACCTTTGACCTTGAACAAAAACCATCCTCCAATCGGCATGAGAAATATGTAACGAGTTTGACAGACCGAACCCACACAATAATTCGGTCTGTATTCCCGCTGTAAAATGGTTGAAATATTGCCAAAAAAAGGCGTAAATCAGTCGATCTGTATTCTGCCTACAAGGTTTTTCTAGTAACTGATGTTACGACCTTGACCTTGAAAAACAATAGACATCTTCTAATAATGATGATCAAATGTACCAAGTTGTAAGATCCTGGAGCTTACGGTTCATTTACCATTTTGCCAACAAGGTTCGGACGAACGGACGGACAGACAGACGGATGACGTCATACCGTAATACTTATAGGTTATAGACTTTGTATGGGAAAATATGACGACTGAGTTTTTGGCGCGTAGACGGACCGAGCTTGCGAGGTCCGTCCGCGACAAAAAACGAGGTCGTCATATTTTCCCATACAAAGTCTATAACCTTTTTATTACATATTTTCAATTTCATTTAGAAACTAACAATGATTTTATTTTAACAATTTCTTTATTGGTTTATCTGAGTAAAAGATGAAAAACACGAACAATTTGAAAATTAACGGCGTAGTGTATTGATTGTGACGTAATGTTTGCGGGCCGGAATGTTTCCGGGCATATATCGTGTGATATATGCCCGCAAACGTTAAAAGAAAAAAGGAGAGATGAAATTGAAAGTATATAATAAATGTACATTTCGTCTTTGACGGGCATATAAAAATATGGTCATAATATACAGGAAATGAACAAAAAATAACTACAGGTAGTTTCTCACATTTCTTGTATTTCTTTAAAGCACTTCTTTTTACTTTATTTACGCTTTAATCTAAAACAAATTTAGCAGTTACAACACATCACTTAATTTGCGATGTTGATATGAATTTCCTTATAAACAGGGGTGAAGCGTCTATACTGAAAACAAACATGCATTCTCATACTAGATAAAAAGAAATATTAAATGACATATAAGTAACCGACAATGAATGATAACAGAAAAGGGAACATTGCACTGCAGCCACACTTAACATACACGCTGGTATTACAGAAAGCCCACATTGCTTTTCAGTTGCATTGAACTTCTGAGAGGGTATCTACTCTATCAAATGGCACGAATAAAAATGTTGGCATAATCGGCTGTTCATTATCAGATCTTTGACGACATTGCAGCACATTTGTCGGTTATGGAGACCGGTTACTGCATGTCGTCAGTTATAGAATGAAACGGCTGCTTGTCGGTTCCCCCTCTTCTCGTCACGGCTTTCTGCAAGAAAAAAACCCATCTAATATAAATTTAACATTCGATTCAGCAACAAGCATACTTGTTTTGCTTTTTATAGATATATTCAGTGATATTACAGCATATGGAATTAAATTTTTAATTTCAAATTCAGCTAATATCAGGGGAAAATATCACACCGCTAAGAGCTTAACGCCAATCTCTTATCTCAGCTATTAATGATCGGGACTCTTGATAAGCTAGTTAGTCGTAAACACATCATAATCTTCATCTTTAAGATATTCTATTCCCAATGAAGAGGATATTTGCAGCAGGTAAACAATTGATTTAAAGTTGCTGAAAATACTAAACATTATTCTATTATGTAAAATGTATAAGCACACAATTTAAATGACGTTTAGTGTTAATTTATAAGAGATAGAAGTCAAATTTGGAAAAATAAAATTTTAAAAAATATTACACGGTGACTTATGCTTTTTAGTACCCTAATTCAATGGTGATATCATTGTGGATCTTTTTGTACTTTATTTCTTTATTTTTAATCTATGAAAAACGTCTTTTCCCATAGCTATAGATTTTAAAATTAAATTAATTAAGCCACATCTTTCCATTGTGAGATAAATTTCTAAAAGTCTCTCGGTGAACCCACTTTTTTAATATCTTCTGCTGTAGAAAATTTATATAATTTGCTCGATTTTATTCTTCGTTAAGAAAATATTTTGGGGCTGATTAGGAGAAGAACACCTTTATCCTTTGGAAGCGTTCGAGGGTTGGAATCCTGCTTGTGCCCAGGCCGCGTCAAAAATACCAGACGTAAAAATAGGTAGTGATTGCACCTTCGCTAATTGCTCAGTATTTACAAATGAGAGTCTATGGGAAATGGTATTCGGACGAGACTTAAATATGGAGGTCCGAGACCTTAAATATGGAGGTCCGAGACCTTAGATACGGAGGTCTAATACCTTACGTACGAAGGTCCGAAATCCTTACGGAGGTCTGAGATCAGTCCCGTATCGCAGCAGGTGTTGGCAAATTAAATGACCTTCACTGCCACGGCCCTGATCGTCATGTGAAGGTCTACATGTATATTTCAGAAAGTTTCCCTACCGTCGACGACGTTTTAGTATAATATAAGTAAAGATAATTAAAACACAACCGTCTGAAGCTCTTCCTGAAAGTCGCACCCCTTTTTGTGATAATGATAATAGGTCTTTAAATGCGATTCTCCAAAAAGGAAATTCCCGATCCAATGATGAATGGAGCTTTTTTTGTTTGATAAATATTATAGAGAAGGTACGAATATTACTCACCTGCACCTTTCGTTCAGTGCATATATCAAAAATCAGCAATCCAACTCCTACGACTATCCCTATGGCTAACAGAATGAACATGCTGCCGACTTTTTCCATACTTAGTGCATTGCTCTGAAAGAGATATCCCGATGCGTCTTTCTTGCTGTTGAAAGAAGTAATGTATTCCAAATAATCGTCATAAAAATCTGTGTCACAGCCGCCGTCATTCTCCATCCATTTATCTGTCAGCTCCCGAATTTCGCCATCATTCTTCAGCTTAATAATGGCAACGTCAATATTTCTGCAGACATTGGCGTTCGCACACCCGAAAGCATACGACTTCCGAATAAAAGAATGGTGAATAAGCATCAAATCGCACGGTAACTGTCCTACATATTGTCGCGCGCTCAATTCCTCCATGATAAATGCATACTGCCCATTGCTGGTTCTAACTCTTTTGATTCCTTCTTCTGTACTTTTCACCAGTTGGTTGGGATTGTCTTTCAGGTGCTCTCCAATTTTTCTATCTACCTCATCCTTGGCCTCTGTGAAATACTTGTACGTACTTCCCATTTGAACTGTTCCAAATTGTATTCCGGATTGTTCCGAAAGCTGTTTGAATGAATGAGTAGGGGTGGTTGGAATTTGTCTTTGTCCTTGCATCAGGTATACAGCAAAGGCTGATGCCCATGTGACGAATAGAATGATTAGAAACAATGACCAAAAGGCGACTAGAACTCTTGCAGCTCGGGAGGTACATTTGGATGGCGCAAGACTTCCTGAAAAGCAAGTTTTAATGTATAACGAAAAGAGATTGAAGAACTTTGAATAACTTAATTCAAAATATGTAAATGTTTATTGTTAAATAATGATAAAAGTTATGTCGATCAAATTCACATGACTGATAAAATGAGTAGAAGTCAATCTTTTTGCACGTGAGCCGTTTTGGAAGCCTTATCCGCCTTTGGTAAAAATAAGAAAAAACAATTTTCAAAAATATGTGCGATAAATGATTGATTTTATTTCATATTTTCATAAAGAAAAAGTTTTAACCAAGAGATTTGTATGAAAATATGAATTGTTTTTAGAATATTCTAATTAAACATGCTCTTCCCATAGACTTGAAAGGAAAATTCCAAGTGAAATAAATCGAACAGTAATCAAAATTTCAAATTCCTTTAGTGGATTATATTTGTTTTATAAACTCTAAAATGGTATTTGGGACAAACCTTGCGACTGATGTGATAATGCACATGTTACTGTTACGAGAAACAGTGACATCTTTCACATCCGCCAACACAATTTCAGATAAAACAGCGAACTCACTACAAGATGTCTTACTCTTATTCTGCATGGAGCACTCGATAGACTATGGGCTGTTGTGCGTATAGAGCCTGCTCCTGGCTCTGTTATTAAGGGATGATACTTTCTTGGGTCACTATCGCATCAATCTCGGGATCGGAAAAATGAAAAATCCAAATAAGAACCCAGTAGCAGAAAATGCTGTTGGTGAACTTGAGGATGAACTGCCAAGACAAGACCCAAAGGGAGACTCAGACTTAGACTTGCTGCAGCTTTGGCACGACTAAACTCGCGTATTCGTGGCGGGAGTTTATCAGCTCGAGGAATGCACACTCAAAGCAATCAGTTTACCATGAACAACTCCCCATTGTTGACAGAAACATCATCACTCAAAAATATTAACAATGTGGACCTATTATGGCAGCGCGGCGTAGGTAATTTTTCATATGTACCTGCGTATTTCACTGAAAACATTGCATGAGAACACGATATCTGTATATTGTATAATTCACTGATTCAAATATACCTTTTATATATCTTTATCCACATTTAATGCATCTTGCGTAGATAGCCATGCTTTGTTGTATTAGATGGAGCTTAGTCGGGGCGCCACCCTCGTTAGCTACCATTTTCTCTAGCTTAAGAAATATTTTCCTGGTTATAGAATAGGTCTGGGAAATAACATTTAAAAACTAGATGCTGTCATGAGACAGTAATACCCGCACGTAAGTGTTTGCCTTTAAATGTACTCTCTGTCCAAATGGCGGATCCAGAGGGGAATCCGGGGATTGGCACCCCCCCCCCTTTCTGTGGGACATCTTTGTAGTGTTGTTTTTTGTTTTTTTTAAAAATATGATACTGCTAATATTTGTAGGCAATTATTTTTAATGTACAAGTTGAATAAAATATTAACTAGCACTGGGTGATACACGTATATTTATTTTTATCGATTCATTTTTTTTTCCTTCTTTTTTTGGATTCCTGGACCCCCCCCCTTTTTTTTATATCGCTGAATCCTATAATGTTTAACTAGTAAAGAAGCCACAGTGTGATTTGGCTACGTCATTGCATTCCAGTTTCAAAAGGGGATGAAGAAGTTGACTCAGTAATTTGACAACTAGGCCTAACGCTATTAAAACAAAGTACGTACTTAAAGCCAAACCTCGATATACCAAATCTTCAAAACATGACTGAATTCATCGTTTAACGTTTAAACTTACATTTTCGCTACATACCGTTTCGACTGCCAACCAGAGAGAGAGAGAGAGAGAGAGAGAGAGAGAGAGAGAGGGTCAATAACTCGAACTTCTTTCCCATTTCAAAAGAAAGAAATTGCGTTGTCAATAAAACCGACGGGGCTCATATTACTTCGTATTGGGATGGTTTTAAAGGGCAAGTGACTGTAATCGCAAATGAAAGTTCCTAGCAGAAACAACACATAAGACATGGGCGGATCCAGAAGGGGGGGGGGTCTAGGGCGTCTGGACCCCCCCCCCCCCCCTTTGGAGAACCAAAAAGTTTAAGAAATATTAAATTTTAACGAGACTTTGAGTCCAAATGATATGAACGGTAGATACTTACATGTATATGTACTACTAATTGCTTCATTCAAATTTATCAACACTATTATAATTATCATTCAACTCTAGGATAAATAAGACAACACACTGATAATATATTTACGATATTTTCGTCAGATGCAAGTATCGCTTTTAAAAAGAATTCTTAAAAAGTACATTTGTATATATGTAACATAAAAAAATTTGTTTAAGAAGTAGACAATTTGAAAGTGAAAAGGAAGTGCCAGGAAATGTTCAGAATGCAGGACAGAATGCAGGAGTTGCACCATTTACCCTACAGCTTCTGGGGGCCTAGGCCGCCCCCAGCCTACTGGGAGTAACCCCTCTCTCTCTCTCTCTCTCTCATTTCCTTGCGATATCAGAAATAGATAGCGGATAGACGTTGTGAAAAGTATCTAAACGATCAAGTGCTGGACCCCCCCCCCCCTCCACTTCAAAAATTCCTACATCCGCTTCTGTACAAGATATACTTCACAAGAGATAGAATCCGGCAGTAACTCGAAAATCCAGGTTTTCTGCAACTCGTCGTAGTTACTTCAGTGTGTAATTTTTACGACAAGTTTAATTTTTAGTGAATTACATTCTCAAACAAATGTGATAAAAGTTGATGATCAAACATCGTCATATTCCACTTTATAACTATGATCATTTGACCCAGCTGACATTTTTGTGAGCAAAATATTTACGAAGGTAATGTGACCAGGGTTAAATACTAGATGATATAAAGAGAAGAAATAATGGAGTTTGAATGATATCAATGATGTTTATTTGTGTTTGAATGCATGATGGTGATCATTGTACATTGATAAAGTGGCTTTTTATAGGATCCGAAACAGTGACATGTGAGAAAGTTGGTTGGCGGGGATTTCTACTTTCACTTTTGAGGATGCAGTAAACGGACGACAGGAGGGGAAGCTGCGCATTTCCTCGTTGGATGATTTGTGTACATGTGTGGACGTGGATGTCATTTCAGTGAGTTCACTTGGATTTGAGAGGCTGAGCAAAGGCACAAAGAAATTGTTTCCTGAGTATAGAGTCTGAAACGAGGATATTGCATCATTCCTGATCAGGCAAGTCTGGCTTGTTCATTTATTTGATTTATCATTTCTTTTCTTTTTTTTTTTGAATTATTTTTTATTCATTTATTGGTTTACAATATTACAGAAGGTGAAATGTACATGTTTAACTATTTCTGTGTATCATGTATGTGTATTTGTTTTAATTTTTAATTTTCTTTTGGGGGGGGGGGGGGGGGGGGGGCTGTTATCAGTTTGTGTAGAGTGTCAGTTTTGTGTATTACTTAAAGATCAGTACCAGTGTCCTACTGTTGAACATTGGGCAGATATGTAAATTGGCACTTGGTTGGTTTATGCAGTCCTCCCTGACATTGACAGGGCTTTCCCATGGAGACTGTTTTCTAAGTTATGGTAGAGTGTCAGTCATCTATCTGTGTCTCGCAAGTACTTGGTGCAGACAGCTATCATGCTGAATCCCGTGAAGGAAGGGGATATAGACTTCCTTTGGAATGACGTACATACTCAATGTTGCGTCGCTTGTGGAGACCCACATCTTGAAGAGTGACCTTGACTTTTGACCTTGACCCCATTTTTAAAGGTCAACCACCTAAGACTTTGTGGAGGAGAAAGTGATCTTGACCTTTGACCTTGACCCAGTTTCAAGGTCATTCAAGGTCAACAATCCTAGAATATCATGTGACTACTCCTAAAGATGTAGATGGAGCTTTATGATAGAAAACATCATTTTTCGGCCCCTATTTGCCCCCTGGGGCCAATATGAAAATTCCGAAACCTTATTGCACATCTACAGGACATTACTATTCAGCTCCTTGAATATCATGTGACTATTCCTAAAGATGTAGATGGAGTTAAAGTGACAAGCTTTGTGATAGAAAACGTCATTTTTCAGCCCCTATTTGCCCCCTAGGGCCGATATGAAAATTCCAAAACCTTATTGCACATCTACAGGACATTACTATTCAGCTCCCTAAATATCATGTGACTATTCCTAAAGATGTAGATGGAGTTTAAGTGACAAGCTTTGTGATAGAAAACGTCCTTTTTCGGCCCTTATTTGCCCCCTGGGGCCAATATGAAAATTCCGAAACCTTATTGCACATCTACAGGACATTACTAATCAGCTCCTAGAATATCATGTGACTGCTCCTACAGATGTAGATGGAGTTTAAGTGACAAGCTTTATGTTAGAAAATGTCATTTTTCAGGCCCTATTTGCCCCCTGGGGCCAATATGAACATTCTGAAACCTTATTGCACATCTACAGAACTTTGCTATTCAGTTCCTAGAATATCATTTGGATTGCGCTGTAAATGTGGACACAGTTTTAGTGACAACAACCGGGACAGACGGACGGATGGACGGACGGACCGGGATAAAAACAATATACCCGAACTTTCTTTAGAAAGTGCGGGTATAATAACAACGAGACTAATATCATCAGCAGTGCCTTGTAAAGACACACTCGAGAAAGCCTCGCAGCGACGATGCTCTCTCTCTCTCTCAGCTGATGATCTTGTACATGTATACCTATACTCAGATAAAGATAAAACAAATATCCCACCCAAGACACATTGTGGTATTAATCATAATAATTAATGGATGGCAACCAGCTCAGAGCTAACCCGTAGAAAGTCAATAATGGGGAATGATACTGCATCCCATCTCAAATAAAACCACACCGAACACTGTCGTCCTGATGGCTGCGAAACGTATCGCTACCAAAAATGAGCAATATAGTGACCGTAAATCCATTGATCCTTTGCCAGTTGGAACTCCCATTCAACCTAATACTAAACAGACCCGTTATCTTCACAGAATACTACGCATCTTCTGGCCAAATACCACACCGAATGAAGAGCTGTACCGAAGGACTAACACCTCTACCACACGAAATAATAAAGAGAAAATGGTTGTGAATAGGGCACATATGTAGAGGGCACCCGACCTGCACCCCAAGGGTTGCATTGAGATGTACACCACCCGGCAAGAGAAATAGAGGAAGACCGAGAGACCTGGAGGAGATCAGTACAGAAAGAAATGAAGGAGAACTGGACATGGGGGGTCAGGTCCAGAGTTGGACACAAGACAGATACAGCATTGGAAGTCTCTGGTGACGGCCTTATGTGCTGACCAGCACGAATAGGATTAAGTAAGTACTAAGTAAAATAGATTTGAACACAGTCCCTATTAAAGCCCATCTGGGTCCCGAATGTTCACTCTACATAGTGAGCGTCTATGCAAGCGGTTTCATTCCTTACCAGTATAAAGAGACAAACTGAAAGACATGGCACAAACTTTGATCAGAGACTACATGAACACAGAAGTTTACCTTGTAAACACAGTCTATAGAAGATAACAGGAACTGCGTCGGCAATATTCCTCAACAAACTCGACTCAGCATCATCTTCCAAAGGATCAAAACTGTCAAACAGAACATTAAGGGGGTGCTAGATCAACAATACCTAAATTATCATTAAATATTCATTCCCTCCTATCTAGTACAAATAAAAATAAATCAAGCTGCTGCTTTAATAAGATTTTTGATAATGGAACTTTTTTTATTTCACTTACTGTACGAAGACGCCATAGAGAATGGGAATAAGCAAACAAGCAAATAAGAAGGCAATCCACACGCCTGCCTCAAAGGGCTGTAGGAACGTCACAAAACCCTTTACGGCCTCCCAGCCTCGCACACTCGGCTTCTTCATGACGATGGTCAGTCCCACCTCGGCGAAGGGGTGAGCGAAACTAATAACTTTAGCTCTCTCAGCTGTCATGGTTAGACTGGCCGCTGCGATGTCTGCATCCTGCAGAGAAAGTAAGGTTTCATTTTGTTCATGGTATCGATCTCCTATTGATGATGATATAGCGCTTAGTGTAAATTATGACGGCGTGAATGCGTTGCAGTTCACAACCTCATGTATTTTCAAAACTGAAGTACATTCGTGTGAAATTTACGTTCTACTTTCGATTCCCAGCCATCCAAATAGACGTACTATATTCATCTGTATTCATACGCGCATTGTTTACAAGTCAAACACATTCATGAGGAAATGGTTCTCATTACAATTTGTAAAAATATAGGACAAAAACATTGAAAATTAATTACCATATAGAATCTTAAATATTGATAGCCTAAAATTGGATTGAGTTGATTTTCTTTCTGGTCTAGAAATTTCATTGGCAAGATAACGTGCTAGTCTCCATGAGTCTACATCTTATCGCCAGTAATGATCACATTTAATCATGATTTAAAACGCCTTTGTATGATATATGTTACAATTTTAATTGATGCTGATACTTTAGTGTATATTTTTGCAGTTAAAGTTATCCAGATAGAGGTGTCTTTGCTCACAGCACGTACTGCTTCCCTATACAAATATATACATTTCCAATGTTTTTACAATCAATATCTTTCCCATTTGAAATAAAACCCATTTCCTCATGAATGTGAACAATGTGCGTATGAATCTTGATAAATATAGTACGACTATTTTAACGACTGGAAATATTCCGACAGAAATGAAAGTAAAATGAAAATATAAACGGGGGCAATATGTGGATCATCATTCTCTACCCAGAGTTCCGTGCACTACTCGCACTATACCTCTGCCAACGGTTGGTTTAAACTATATTTATTGAATGAAACTTTGCATGAAACATACAAACAGGTGCAAAATGAAACAGGATTCGGAAACAAGCACTACCATTTATAAAAATCCGTCTTCTATTTTACATTGATAAATCAGAATCGTGTTATGGCTATGGCATATATATATGCGAGTCGTCATTTACATGTACATACAAAATAATGATAAAACTGTGGTGATGATAATGTGTGATGGGGTTGTGTGAATATTGCAACATCATTTAGAACATATACATAAGGCTCATATTAGAATGCAAGCATAAGTATTACTGATATATCAGGTTTTATAGGGTACAGCAAATCTTTTACTTTGAATAATAAATTTATGTACTGATTGAAATATAGTTATGTTTTCAGATACTGATAAGTGTGAATTTCCAAAAAGCATAGTGTTTGTGTTAATGTTACACAATATATTGAGTTAGATTTAAAAAAAAAAAAGAAAAAAGATACCTGGCCCTGAGTTGATGGTACAATGGGCATTCTAAGAGATAATGTTTGCTGTCTTTTACTTTACCACATAAGCATAAAGGACTGTCAACAATATTTTTTGTGAATAAATGATACTTTAATGAACTGGAATTCATGTGTAGACGTGCATGTAAAATCTGAGCTTGTCGTGAACTTATGAGAAAGTATGGCGGAGGGGATTTAATATTTATGTTTAGATGCCTTTTGAGATTTTATATTGAGGGGTTGTTTTTCACATCGCCAGAAATGAATTTTTGTATTGCGTGGTTTTACATTTGGTTTGTAAAATATTGTCAGCTTGTCTTGTGTTATCTGCCAACGGTTAATTCACGGGCACTGGAAGTTAATGTAAATATATAGTATGTGCATGTATAACAAGAGGCCCATGGGCCACATCGCTCACCTGAGTCACCTTGGTCCATATCAGAAGACTTTCTATATATATTTGCATGTAAAACCGTAGTCCCTATTATGGCCCCAACCTACCCCTGGAGGCCATAGTTTTTGCAAACTTGAATCTACACTATGTCAGAAAGCTTTCATGTAAATGTGAACTTCTTTGGCCCAATGGTTCACGAGAAGAAGATATTTGAAGATTTTTCCTATATATTTGTATGTAAAACTTTGATCCCTCCTTGTGGCCCCATCCTACCCCCAGGGGCCATGATTTGAACAAACTTGAATCTGCACTATATCAGACAGCTTTCATGTAAATATCAGCTTTTCTGGCTCAGTGGTTCTTGAGAAGATTTTTTAAAAAAAATTCCTATATATTTGTATGTAAAACTTTGATCCCCTATTGTGGCCCCATCCTACAACAGGGGGCCATGATTTGAACAAACTTAACTCTGCTCTATGTTAGGAAGCTGTTCATGTGAATATCAGCTTTTCTGGCTCAGTGGTTCTTGAGAAGAAGATTCTTAAAGATTGTCCCTATATATTTGTATGTAAAACTTTGATCCCCCTTGTAGCCCCATCCAACCCCCAGGGGCCATGATTTGAACAAACTTGAATCTGCACTATGTCAGAAAGCTTTCATGTAAATATCAGCTTTTCTGGCTTAGTGGTTCTTGAGAAGAAAATTTTTAAAGATCTTTCCTATATATTTGTATATAAAACTTTGATCCCCTATTGTGGCCCCATCCGACCCCCGGGGGCCAGGATTTTAACAATTTAGAATCTGCACTACCTAATAAAGCTTATCTATAAATTTCATCTTTTCTAGCCCAGTGGTTCTCGAGAAGAAGATTTTTTAATGACCCTACCCTATTTTTACCTTTTCTTGATTATCTCCCCTTGGAAGGTGGCCTGGCCCTTTATTTTAACAATTTAGAATTCCCTTTACCTAAGGATGCTTTGTGCCAACTTTGGTTGAAATTGGCCCAGTGGTTTTTGAGAAGAAGTTAAAAATGTTAAAAGTTTACAGACGGACAGACGGATGGACAGACGGACGGACGCCGGAATACGGGTGATCAGAAAAGCTCACTTGAGCTTTAAGCTCAGGTGAGCTAAAAAAGGAAGGGTAGGTCACTCATTGCGATTAAACCGGAAGTAAGACAGTCTAGCGAAATTCTTAGGCACTTGGAGGTGTAAAAACATCTTTTCCTTCGAATGAACGGCATTGAAGCGGAACAAAACCGTACAGATATTAAAAGTAAGGTATATGTGAACGATTCATCGCGTCAGGCCGTTTGAGAAACGCCCACAATAACCCAAACCCGAATTTGCCTTAAAAAGAGTGTCCTACCCTTCCTTTTTAATATATTCGATCAGTGCATACTATCTATTCAAGATATATTTCTGGATTCAGGTACTCTTCACACAATTACTCTGAAAAAATATAGTTCCATTCATGATCAGCAGATACAGGATTACAACAAATGTATAGAATATCGATGTGTATGTAATACGTGGGAGAAAACAAAATTAAAGTCAAATGTTTTTAAGAAAAATCACTTTTCCCCCCCAGAAATGTATATAAGAAGTGTTCATATTCCTACGCTAGCTGCTTCCTCAGTCTTTTCGATTGAAATTTTTTTCACGATTGACCCAGCAGGCACGCAACGTTGTTTCAACGTTGATATTTGGATGTGACGTCGAACAACCATTTTTCAACGTTGGTTCAACGTTACTATTTCGACGTCGAAATTTCAACGTTGCACTAACGTTGAATCAACGTTTAGAATCAAGTGTTGGAAGGGTTCCAAATAATTATGTTTTTCTTAATTCGTGTTAATTAATCTGTGTATACTCAATAAAGTATAAATTTATCATTTTGAAAGAGGATTTAAAATTAGTCGACAATTCGACGTCTATATGACGTCTAAGTGACGTTGAAAATAAATGATTTTACAAACACGTACATATTTTGATAAAAATTATTTAAAAAAAAAAAAATCAGTATAAGATGTAAAAAAAAAAAAAAAAAAAAAAAAAAAAAAAGGTCTAATATGTTTTTAAAATACATGTTTGGCTACTATTAAAGGGCGGGTAACTCTAATTCCGGTTTATGACAGGAAGTGTACGATTAAAAGCGCGGGCTTTCAGCGAGGTAAACAAAGGAAGACAAAGAGAGGGAATATACGATCTACACGAACTGAGCGGTGCTAGAGGTAAACATTACTAATTGATATAGAAAAATAATGTTAAATTGCAAATAATTAAGTAGATTTTAATGTTTTGATTTAATAGGAATTAATTACATTGAGTGATTGCAACACGGGGAATACAGCGAATGCATGTTATGCTGATCGCAGTTATGTATTATATAGATTACTTAGTACAATATAACTTACATGTCAACTTAGATTTAATAAGAAGTAGTACGTATAGACAACAAATATAACATGCAGCCACACTTATAATTAGATCAGATCAGAACGTTCAAGGAAAAAGCCATGCGTGGATCTAGAGACAGGGTCCCCCTTGGAATTTGCTGAGTTATTAAATGTACATAGTAAAGTAACAAAAAATGACCATGGACCCCCGATTCGTTTAACTTGAAAGTCGTGGATATTATGCCTAAGGAGTAGGAAATCGGCTCGATCATCACCACTTCCACCCCCCCCCCCCACCCCCCCCCCCCCCCCCCCACTCGAAATGGGTTTTTCACGTGTGGAGAATTCTGTTTTCTTTTTCTTTGCTTGTCAAGAAAAAATCTAAATGGCCTGGATTTTTTGTTTGGACTGGGGTGGGGAAAAATATGGATTCATGCCTGAAAAGGGGGATTAAGTAACTGAATTTAGTTTTGTAAGATTGTTCTGTTGTACGTGTGTGGGCCCAGATTCGGTGTATGAATGGCGGTATACATAAATTCCTAAATTATTAAGATATTTTAATTGACAACTTATGTGAAATAACATAAAATTGACATAAATACATGTGAATTAAGGCCTGCCATTCGTTGGGGGGGGGGGGGGGGTGTTGTTGTAAAATGCCTTCTCAATTCTCGCATTTTTCCCCATACAGATGTTTGGCTAATGACATGATGGCAAGAATGAATTTGTGAGCAAACAAGGGAAAGGCAGCCTTCAGCAGAACAATTCTGTATTCCGTTATAAAAGGTAGATATCACGTTTTATTTAACATATCACTAAAAGGTTAGAAAGAAAAGTAATCCAGAAATATGCAAGTTCATGATCTACCTTAAACATGTTAAATGCTCAATTAACACTTTAACTGATATATGATTTTTGATTAATTTCAGAATGTGTACTTGCCAGCAATCCAAGGGCAACTGAAAGCAACATAGACTAGATCATGGGGAACCCCTGAAAGAGCTGGAGGAGGTGGCCGAAAAAAGAACAATGGACTAATAGGCTTTAATTAAAAATATAGTTTTTTGTGGGTCACTCACACTCTTGGAAAAAAACCACTCTAGTTAAATATCTTAACTATTGCTTCTGCAATAGAAAGTAATTATCAAAGTTAATAAATCTTATACTATCATTCTATTAATTTTTGTTTTTGAATGGAAATTTAATTTTTGAAACCATGTGAAAAATCTGACAAATTTATTTTGCCTTTCATTTGCGTGTATAAATGAATTTAACCTTGTATCATTGTTGTAATTTTTTACAGTGGAAGTTATAGAGTTTCACTTGTATTATTCATGTTGTTGTCATTATTCTTTTTGTAAGAATTAAATTAGGGAAGTAAGGATTAGTAATTGTATTTAGAATTGTGGATTACAGCCTGATGTTTACCATTTTTCAGCATGTACACTCAACTTTGCAATAAAGATCAATAATATTTTCAAAACCTTCTTTCAACCTTATTTCAACGTCACATCAACGTCATAAATTGACGTTGAATCAACGTAAGTTTTCAACGTCGATTCAATTAACAAATCCAACCAAATTTCAACGTCATTTCAACGTCACAATACGACGTTGTTTCAACGTTGATGTGCCTGCTGGGTGATTATACTATTGCAACAATTATATTACTTTGATGAATATTGTTCGTTAATTATCATACAATTTCTTCTGAGAGAGAATGTTAATCGTTAATTTATGTGGGGTTTTCCCGTTGTTTAATGACGAAATGCGTATACAAAACTCAACACCTGGATTCGGACCACAATTAAAAGGTGAAGGTCACCAGTCTGAAGATATTTGCAATGTATTCAGTGTGACATATACATGTCTATTAATTTTTTTAAGGGTTTCTTTGCTGTTAAGGTTATACCATACACAAAATTTGGAGAAAGTGTAGATTACATCAATCCTTCTTGTTTTTGCCATTCTAAAGTTCACATTAATTTGTTAAATGGTAAAAACTAGAGTACAATTGTATTTATTCCGAGAGATTTCAATTTTTTCATGTCTTTGCTTTGAATTTCCATACAGATATAAAAGGAGAAATTTGGGAAGAATGATGAAATAAGACTGGTTTGATAGGGAAATTTTGTGATAGAAATGATCATTTTTAGCAAATATTAAGCCTGCACAAAGTATGTGCCCCAATAAGTTGTATTAATAGGTATACGCATTCTCATGTAGTATTTTTAAAGCTATACTTTTCTGCTGTATTTTAATAAATTTGCTAATCCCCAACTTCCTTGATTTCCTTCTTTATCATTCGACAAAAAAGCATAAATATCTTTGTACCGTATTTGTGTCATCTATCCATTTTTTCATATGTCTTGCAAGCACCGGTGTGTGCACTGTTTGCTAGTGACAAAAGACTGGTGACGGTATTTGCTACGGACATGAAGGACTATACACCAGTTTCATAACAAGTGCAGTCTTTTCTTAGAGATCAGCTGAGCATAGTGAAAATTCAAGTAAATTAAAAGTCGAATATCTTGGATATGGGGTAACCCATATCTATTCTTGTTTATACATGCACATACTATATATTTACATTAACTTCCAGTGCCCGTGGGTTAATTTACAGAAACCTTGTAAAAGTTCCTAAAATCCAATATCAATTTTATGTTTTGGACTAAATATTTAGTCATGTTATGAAATGCTTTTGGTGCAATTAAATTGATGCTTACTGTAAATTGTTTAAAATCGCTGTTTTCTTATCCTAAATTGGAACTACTTCGTAATATGCGTATGAATGTAGGACATTCAAGTGGTGGAAATTTAATGCATGAACTCAAAAGTAAGAAAGACTGTAAAAATACAATAAAACTTGTAAAATAAGAGACAAACAACTAAATGTTAAAAATGCATACATAATAAAGTGCCAGTGGGCTATGAAAAGAGCCCTGATGTATCACCTGTTGCCAGAACTTTTAAAGGGAAAGGAAACGAGAATGGCTATTCACATCATGTGATTATACTGTCACGTGATTCCGGGGTGTAAGTGAATCTTGCGTAACGCGCCCTCTCGTGAGAGAATGTTGGACCATAGGCATGTGTTTCTAACAGAAACATGATATTCTAAGTTGAAATAAAAATGTGTTTCAAGATATATTTTATTTGAATCTTGAAAGATGTAAATGAAAGGTGAAGATAAGAAACAGTTATCAATCTCATAACTCCTATAAGCAATACAAAATAGAGACTTGGGCAAACACGGACCCCTGAATATATCAGAGGTGGGATCAGGTGTCTAGGAGTAAGCATTAATTCCCTGTCGATCAGTCACACCCGCCATGAGCCTGTAATAGTTATATTTCATTAGAAGTCTTAAAATTATTGCTAGAGCTGCATGCAACAAGTATAGAATATTTGTAGCCTTGACCTTTAACCTCATACATGTAATTATGAGTCATCCTTGTATATGATCTGGACGTTAAAGTTCAGATTCAACAGGGGCACACTCTGGTCTAGATGATAACGACTAGAACCCGGTTTAACCTCGCTTATATATTTGGAAATCTGGATTCATGCTGTAAATTTCATTTTTGAAAATACATAAGGGTATACATCCTCACAATTTCAGAGGTCCTGAGTCCACTCGGTGTCCGTGGGAACACGGACAAGAGTGGACTCAGGACCCCTGACATTCTAAAAATGAAGGGTATAAACTAATCTCGGTTGAGATTCGGCTCGGCTGAACATTTGGACTGACGCCCTCACCGGTGAAGGCGTCAGTCCAAATATTCAGCCGAGCCGAATCTCAACCAAGATTAGGTATAAACAGCAACGCTTTTTATGCTGACGTAAAGCAGCGCAGTTCGTGCGGCCGCTCATGTACATGTATTTTCAAAAATGAAATTCATTTCCTAGATATACATTTGAGTTATAACGTTTAATTGTCACAAAGGTAAAACTCGATATATCAAAGCTAGTACAACTGTACTTACACTTATTGCAAAATACTACTATTTAAGCTTCAATATCAAGACCAAAAGCAGGTTTTGAAGGGAAAAAGAAAGATAATTGTCTAATTGTGAAACACTATTCCGATATTGAGGTCATGCTCGGTTGTTGTCCTAGATTTATGACCTTGACCTTTATCAATTGTACATACATTTCAGCTAACTACATGCAAGAATGATTCAAATTTAACGAAAGTTTCGGTTGATGATAGACAAAGATAAAGAGAGAAACCAAAAACCCCTCTACCGATCTTCGATCTCGGAGGCATGGTGATACATCAGAGCAAGGTTAGCATTCTATTATACTTTCTTTTATGTCCCTGCCATCGAAGACTGAAGTAGTTTGGTCTATGTGTCTGTTTGTCTGCAACGCTAACTTGGGTCGTGACTTTTAAACTATTCAAGCTAAGTGATGGGTTAAGGTCAACACTGCGAATGATAAAGGTCATGCATAAAATTCAAGGTCACAATTGAACATGATCACGGACGGGGAATATTGTTTCTCGTGGACATTTTTGTAAATCAAGTTTGTTGTGTGGCATGCAGAGGGTAGTTGGCGATAGGTGGGTCAATGATCTACCAATTGTGTGCTCATCCATTTATCTAGGTGGATTCACATGTTTACAACAAAGCCATTGTGCACTACACATTGTTCCTTGCGACACACTCTCAATACCTAATACGATACATGTAAAACATACCCCTTTGATTAGTTCCCCTATCATTCCAGTCCAGTTATTATATTTGTCTTGGGTGCCAAACCTGAAGTCTCCAACATGACTAATTTCAAACTTTGCGTTGATAATTGGTTCTATTTTTCTTAACAAGTCGGGAATCAGGCCTTTGAATTCAGTAAGAGCGCCTTCCTTTTTAATTACGAAAGGATTATCCTGAAAAATAAAACATCATAAAATCATTGTGAACATTTGTGAAATTTTTTTAGTTGTAATATTTAATCAACTATCACATTTTATATCAAATTAATATATCACATATCCATCTACATACATATACGTACATGTACATTTATACACCAACACACACATTGAAGATATGTACACGCGTTAATGTAAAAGTCATTTTAAATATAGAAGAAAAAAGAAGAGAAAAAAAATAAGAAAGGAAAGAAAAGAGGAGAGAAAGTTAAATAAATGAAAAAATACAAATAATAATAATATAAATGGGGCACGTGTTCGGGGGGGGGGGGTAGTAAGCAAAATTAGTTTTCTAATAAAAATATTAATGAATACATACAAATTATAACATATCACATATATACTGCCAGTTGTTTTTAACCTCAGTATATTTACATTGTTTTAACAATAAACAAATTTCTATCATGATTCTTTCTTCAATTATTGCTTTGTACTTAGCAAAGGGTGGCTTTTGTACTTAATCAAAAATATATAATTCTTAATTATCAAAGTTATCAAATTTTGTACTTTATAAGCATCCTTGTTCTTATATTCACCAAATAATATTGTTGTTCTGTCAAAAGATAAAGATATTCTAAACTTGTATAACACCCAGCAAATAGATGTTCAATTGATTCAATTTCATTATTGCAGAAACAACATGTTGGGGATTCTTTAATCTTAAGTTTTTATAGATATGAATTTGTGGGAATTTGGAACTGTAGCCAATGAAGGTTTGATTCCTGTGTGACTTTAAAGGGGAGTTTAAAAATTTTGCTCCATTCACTTGAATTGAAATGGTATCCATATTCATTCCATTTTAATATTGAAGTACTTGTTTCTTTCTTTCTATCAATGAGAATATTATACATATCTTTATATTCTTTCCTATTGATGTAGAATATTATCATAGAGCTAGGCATAATTGGTCAATAGGAAAGCATCGTATCATTTTGTTTTCTATTTACAAAAACTGTCCATCACTGCCCGTTCCAGACCACAATATTCAACAAAATTTGTTTTTACATTTGTGAAATGTAGTTTCGACGTATCCTGTTTGCAATGAATATGATTCAAATTTCCTTCAATCCTATCTAATGAAAAGTGAAGATAACAAACAGTGATAAATCGCATAAATCCTATAAAGAATTGAGAGCGGGGCAAAAACGGACCTCTGGAAACACCAGAGAAATAAGCATCCCGGTGGCACCCGCCATGAGCCCTTTATCTTGATGTACGATTCTCTGGATTAGGTATTACGACAAACATCACGTGAACATTGTCTATGCAGATTTTGTTATTATTCGCCGGGTTAGTCAAACCGCACTACTGTGAAATGTCCTCGCGTTGCTCCTTAGTCGGAATATGTACTTCAAGTACTGTGATCCCACATCTTAAGGTGGCTAAGTACACCCAGAAATAGTTTCTCAAATCAGTACGAATTGATTTAATTATGAAAGATATGATGATATACAATAAGCATATATGGCCAAAAAGGCAGAAAATATACAAATTTGGATAAAAACATTATTTCAACACATATGAACAAAAGACTCTGGGGGATTTGAACTCGAGATCTGTGGTTCACCAGACCAATGCTTTAACCACTGAGCTAGCATGATATACAAACAAATCGATCGATACAAATAATTTCACAAAACATTTAAATCGCCATCTTGCCATATAAAGTATAAGCTTTAGTGTAGTGAGCTACCTTAAATTATATCGTGATATGTACAGATGCCTCCCAAGCACACATCGAGAATAATTTAATTCTAAATCCAAGGGCTGGAATAAAACGTAATTTAAATCTTCGGCGGCGGTACAACAATGGTGTTCATGAGTTACCTGATACGACCACTTTAAAAACATGTATCTTACGTAACGACTCTACTCAAAGGTGTTAGAACACAAACGAGAGGCGTGATACTTACATTCAAACAGGAATTTGATGTGAAGCCCCAAAAAAGCGTAAATTATCCCATCGTATAAAACGCAAAATTTGATAAAGTGATTTAACATTTAGGTGGGGAGGGGGCACTATGGCAAGATGGTAAATTAAGTAAAATATGTAAATATCAATTATGATTTCTCTCTCTTGATCCTTGTGAAATCGACAGTATTAAAAAGATTGATAAACTTTATTTGATATCGATTTTATGCCTTATTTTAAGTGGACATGAAAACATGACTAATATGATAACCCAAACTTTGAGGCCTTCCCTGGAAATAATAGCGTAACTGACCATCAGTTTCCAGCTCGTGTTTTCTGTGTCTTAACGAATAGGAATGCTCTTTATAGATACACAAACGTGGATTGTCCTTTGGTTATTCTAAATATTTCATCAAGAAACGGAAAACGTGCGCAATATTTCCGAATCCATATGCATGTACATTCGCCTTCGTTGCATTACGTGCAGGTGAGTAACTCGCCTGCATTCGATAAGCTTTCTCATCATATACATGCTGTAAAAGCACAGGAATAGAATTTTCTATAATTCTAATCGTCAGTGTTGTATGTAAATTGTACATGTAAAGAATGTATGATCATGACCGGCCTTGTCTTCAATGTGCACGGATTGTGTATGTTGATGCAGATCTGTGAATTCCCGTACATTCTAGTCACGCATCATTAAGTTCTGAATTATTCATCGTACACGGTCTGTTGGTAAGTTCGGAGGCTACGGTATCTTCACCTTATACGCGCATGCAATGGTGTCTGTATTTATCATGGGAGATATGCACGCTTCGAGGGCTAGACTAGCGAATAAGTCAATTGTAACAACCATGTATCAGAATGTATACGGCTCCCAAAGACTAGGATCCCGTGGGGATCCGGGTTAGAATAGGTCCTCAGTACCCCCCCCCCCCTTCCATGCTTGTCGTAAGAGGCGATTAATTGGGGCGGTCCTTCGGATGAGACCACAAAAACCGAGGCCCCGTGTCACAGCAGGTGTGGCACGATAAAGATCCCTCCCTACTCAATGGCCATAAACGCCGAGCATAGGCCTAAATTTTGCAGCCCTTCACCGGCAGTGGTGACGTCTCCATATGAGTGAAATATTCTCTAGAGGGACGTAAAACAATATTTAATCAATCAATTAATCCAAACACTTGGTTTCTTCAGAAGAAATATGGAAAGCAGGCGTTACGGGTATGAGCGAAATTCATAACTTCATGTCAGCTTTAACGTCATAAAAACGCAGTAAATTTATCTTCTTGCCCCCATAAAACAATCGATGCATGATCCGGGTGTGGAAGGTGTGAATGCAACTTAAAAGATAAGCGTTCGTTTTTGGTGTGCGTCGATGAAATGAAGTTGTGATAAGCAGTGGAAATTAGTCATCGGCTTGGATTGAGTATGCATGACAGGATTTGTCTCTTCCAGTTTCCATTTGAATGATTGTATTCTGATCTGATATTGTCACGAAATGTAAATAATACGCGGTCGTCATGTTTTAACAGGTACAAATCGGGGTGTTTTAAACAAGCTAACTGTCGCCAGTAAATCGTGTATAGTAATATTCAAACTCATGATTCAGTTTGTCGGCATATTGCACACAACAAAAGATTCTTTTCGATAGACGTACATAAATAGACATTGAGAAATAAATACAAACACTCACAAGAATCGTGGTGACCTTGTACGTCACATTCTGTCCCTGCAAAATATATATACACGTTTTTACTTTAGAATAAATGTGGCTATATTGAATAAAATTCTGGAGTAATATCATGACATGAACTTACTGAAGTTAGAGAAGCTAGGCCACAGAGTAGAAACAGACACACGTGACGGGTCCCCATGTTAAAATCCTATACTCTCTGATTCTCGTGAAGAGGATCTTAAATAGTGACTGCACGTAGGTCGGTAAACCGTGTCATGTGTTTTAAATGTACACAGACAGTTTTAACCTTAATTCTTCGATCGATAAACCGAGTGCGCATTTTCATGCATATACTATTATACACACAAAGATAAACCCTCCTGTGAACTTAAAAATGTTCATGGTTGTGAGATGCTTTCCAGGGATTATCAAGGGAGAAATGAAGGCATGGATATTCTAGGGGGTTATGAGGCATGGCAGCCTGGAAAAATGTTCCCCATAAATGAAATAAACTTGTGGGTTTTGAGAGTTTTCTACCATAAAGTAATCCGTTTCGTTCTCGTTTCTCCAGGCGATATGACAAGCAAAAGAAGAACTCGAGCAAAGAGCAAAATTACTTTCTTGATAAAGGAACAAATTCAGCCCCCCCCCCCTTTCTCTCTCTCTTAAAAGAGGAACGAGCCGAGTTTACTGAATCGGCGTTCGGATATTTTCATGAATATTATTTGTCTCACTGTTTTGAATTTTGGAGAATCTCTGGTTTTAAGGTACTGTTATGATGTTATTATGTACGTTTCTGATTTAAAATTACAGACTATTGCAAACAGTGCAGTCTGAAAACGATCAAATAATGATACATGTACTACATATATAAGTGGTTTAATGAGAGATAACCATGTGTTACAAATAGAATAGGATGTGGAGAGGATCGGGAAGTATCCCTCCTCTAACACCAACCACAAAACCAGATCTAGACCAAGAACACCGATTCAATCAGGATAAAGCAAGAAACCATTCAAACCCGTCCACATTTGTACACTTCTCTGAGTTAAGAAGGTGGAAACGTGAACAAATAGGAATGTTTTATATCATAGATCATTTAGTAGAAAAATATATTAACTGATAGTTTGCGACATTTTAAACATATTAAACTAGTTTTTACCCAGAAATTACGTGCATATGATAAACTGCTGCATTCAAGCTAAACAAAGAGAAAATGATCAGATGTATTGTATATCATTAATAAAAATGATGGTGGGTGGTGTCCTGTAGATGTGCAATAAGGTTTCGGGATTTTCAATTTTATCCTCGGGCATTTTCTGTCAAATACGTTTTTTTCTATAAAAAAAAAAAAAAAAAAAAAAAAAAAATATGTTTCCCAGAATTCCTCTCACATTTTTCGCAGTAACCAAATCATCTTTTGGGAAGTAATTGGTGGTGTCTTAGAGACGTGCAATAAGGTATCAGAATTGTCATCCCGGGAGCCAATTGGGGGTTAAAAAAGGACCTTTGCTATAGGAAAACTTGGTTCCCAGAATTACTCTTACATTTTATGCAGTAGCTAAATCATCTTATGGGAGATGATTGGTGGTGTCCTTTATAGAAGTTTTCGAAATTTTCTTTTTCACCTTGAGGGGCAAATGGGGTGGGAAAACGACGAACAAAAACCTGGTGCTCAGGACATTGTTATATGCGACAAGAATACATTTGCTTTAAGGGTTAGAATCCCAACAATTTTAAAGATATGTTAACAATGAAAATAATGATGGGGTTTGGATGATCACGGAAAACTTGCCCATCAGAATACTCAATGCATTTTGATATGTGAAGCAGGAATATATATGGTTTAAGGATCAGGACCTATATTGTTTTAAATATATTTCAAAACTATGAGATAGGGTTTGTAATTCAATGCATCTTAACATATGCATCAAGAATGTACATGTATATAGTATAGAGTATGTCATATGGTAACTATTGTGGCCTCTTTGCTAGTTACGCAAGTACGACGAAGAGTAAATATTATTAGTTACACAGTTATATGTAGTTAATGACCTGATACTGAAAAATACGGATTTTCTTCCACACTATGTATTTATCCGTATCAGGTCACTAACTAACTGCGTAACGAATTTATCACGTCGAAGACCTCTAACTGTATACGTGGGGGTCTATATCATACAACATATCGCTTCGCCAATTTTGTCACGGCTGCAAGTCGACACCGACAATAAATTACTCGCTCAATACGGATGTTTCTCGCATGATACGGTTTTTTTCACGGCGTCATGTGACCAAGGTCTGATCAATTAGATTTCAACAATTTTGTCTGAGGCGTGATAAAAGGGCAAACACTTGCGTGCGGGTATTACAGTCTAACCACAACATCTGGTTTAGAACTGGAATTGGTTTCCGAAGAGCTTTTTCCTCTATCCTTTTTCAGTTTTTTAAGGAATCCATTTCTTCTGTAATATGAAAGGTGAAAATAACGAGCAGTGATCAATATCATAACTCCTACAAGGAATAAAAAAAAGAAAAAGTTGGGCAAACACGGACCCCAGAACATACCAAGAAATTGTGGAATCAGGTGTCTAGGAAGAGTAAGCATCCAGGGCTGTAAACCGTTCACACCTGCTGTGAGCTCTATATCTTGATCAGGTAAACGGAGTTATCCGTAGTCAAACTCAGTGTACCAAGAACGACCTAGCAATCGGTATAAAACACACCAGACAGCATTTGACCCAATGATAGGTTGTATTGGTATATTAGATTACCATACAATTTGCAAAATGCTTACTTTAAACGAGAATATTGAAACATTTGTAACATCAACGTATTTGTCAGTAATTTTCCTCGGTGTAAAAACTGATCATACGCAGAACAAGCTATTGTGTATCGAATCATTTGAGATACCCAAATACCGTATGCACATAATTTGATATTCTTTATATAAGTCATGAAATTGATCACTGTTATCTTCACCTTTTCATGCAGGAATATTGATCCTTCGTCGATGTATCTAAATGTCGAGTATTCAATGTGACTAGAGACCTGCTAAAGTTTATATGGAGTAGACAAGTAGGAGGTTCACAGACCTCTTCAACATCATAATATGAGGAAATAGGCCCATAAAAGGGAGTGAAGATCTTGATAAAAGGAGACATGGGAGACTGTAAAAGCTGGAGAGGAGTGACACTGCTATCAGCGATGAATAAGGAGTTTGAAAGAATAATGATAAACAAAGTAAAGAATGGAGTGGAAAACCACTAAGAAGGGAACAAGATGGATTTAGACCGTCAAGAGGAACATGCGATGAGGTAGCCATCCTGATGAATGGCATCGAACAGGTATATGAACGAAAAGCCGGACTGTATTTGCATTTCGTGGACTTTGAGAAATCATTTTACCCTGTGCACCGGGAGAGCCTGTGGAAAATATTTGAATCGTATGTGGTGTCAGAGAAAATAGTCAAAGGGCTATACGATGGGTTCGATTGTGCTGTGATTGAAGAGGGAGAAATATCAGAGTGGATTCAGATAAAAACCGGAGTTCAGTAGTGATGTGTCGTATCTTGTCCTACTGACAATAGAATATGTTACATGTATGTGAAGACCGGTAGGAAAACGGGAATCAGGACTTTGAAGACCTATATTTTGTGGACGACCTGGTACTTATATCATCAAGGTTCGAACACATACAAAAACAGCAAGAATGAAGGAGGAAGTAGAGAGAGAGAGAGAGAGAGAGAGAGAGAGAGAGAGAGAGAGAGAGAGAGAGAGAGAGAGTTCTATTGAGGATGAATAGCAAAAAGTGCACGACAATGAGGATGAAAGGGAAGAGCGGCCAGAAGATTAGAGGAAGATGAGTAGGAAGATGTGGAAGATTTTCTTTATCCGTGATCAATGGTAACAACAGAAAGAGGACCACCAGACATCAAGAACAGGACAAACAAGGCAAGGGCAGCATATAGAAGACTGGAGAATGTATGGAGTGCAACGAACATAGGCGTTAGAACGAATGGCAAACTATTCAAGTCGCTAAAAATGCAAGTGCTTTTATATATGGTAGCAAAACGTTGAAGGTGACAAAGTCAGAGAGAAGAACCTAGATGCCTCGAGTTCAGATGTTTGCAAGGGTCCTGGGGATAAGGTCGCAGCTTTTGGTAATAAACAAGAAAATGGCAGACAGAGCAAACGTGAAGGCAATAAGCGACGATCTGACGAGACGGCAATGGAATTGGAAAGGACATGTGTTTTGGAGGAAAAGGAAAGGAAAAATGGTACGAGGGAGACTGAAAACAACCTGGAGAAGATTTTGACTGCGGATGACTCCGTTTACCTGATCAGGATATGGGGCTCACGGCGGGTGTGACCGGTCAACAGGGGATACTTACTCCTCCTAGGCACCTGATCCCACCTCTGGTGTGTCCAGGGGTCCGTGTTTGCCCAACTATCTATTTTGTATTGCTTGTAGGAGTTATGAGATTGATCACTGTTTGTTATCTTCACCTTGCACAGTAGAAGCACAAAGAAAGAGTGCAGGATGATGACACTGGAATTGGGTCATGGTAGCAAGAGACAGAGTGATTTGAAAGATAGTATTTGCGGTCTTAAATGGCGAGAGCTTAGTGAATTTAGTGCTAATTAGGTTAGTAGTTGTTATTCAATATCTTCTTATCTCCCCAAGTCAGTAGCTGTTATCGGAATTCTTTCTGTAGCTCAAAGTTACTAGCTGCTATTCGACTTCTTTCTATAGCCTAATTTAGTAGCTATTATTACACTTCTTTCTATAACCCAAAGTTAATTCCTGCTGTTCGGCTTCCATGAATTTATCATGAACAAGTGAAGGTAACGAACAGTGAACCATCTCATGAAAGGTGAAGATAACGAATAGTGATAAATCCCATAACTCCTATGAGCAATACAAATAGAGAGTTTGACAAAAAACGGACACCTGTATACACCAGAGTATGGATCAGGTGCCTAGGAGGAGTAAGAATCCCCTGTCGACCGGTCAACCCTACTTGAGTCATATATCTTGATCAGGTAAACGGAGTTATCCGTAGACGGCAGTCAAAATCAGTGTGTCAAAAACCGCCTAACAATCGGTATGAAACAACTCAGACATCATTTGACTCAATGAGAGGTTGTATTGGCAAACTAGATTGTCTTAACGACCATAGAAGTTGCGAAATGTTGACTTTAAACGAGACTGTTGAACCCCTGCACTATCAACCTGTTTGTCAGTAGTCTGCCTCGATTTAAAACTGATCATACGCAGAAGAAGCTCTTGTGTATCAGATCAGTTGAGACATATAAATACGATATGCAAGTGATAATGGAATATTGCTACATAGATATGAGAAGTTGACGATTGAGAATCTGAAATCATCCCGTTTATCACAGAGTTGTTAGTTTGATCATTTCCCTGTGTTTGTGAATATCTCGATGTTGAAATCCAAGCTGCCTAAACAGTCAGTGACTTATCGCAAGGTCAACGCCATTGAACCCAGTGGTCTCAGTCAAGCTGTCACAAGCTCTACTCTGTGTTCATCGGCGGCAACCGAGATGTCACTCACTGACCTCACAAAACTCTACAGCAGTGAATTCTCTTCCATTATTGACTGGCTCACACCACTCAGAACTTGCACGATCACTATCCGACCAGAATCTGAGTGGTACAACAGCTCTATCAGACAGACGAAGGAGAGACGCAGAAAGGCCGAGAGACTGGCACAGATGAGGACTCATAGTACACAGAGAAATTTACATTCACTGCAGGGAAGAGGTGAACATACTCATTGATGCGGCTAAGCTCCAGCATTACAGGACTTTGGTGAATGATAACAAAGGTTACAGTAAGCAGCTTTTCAGAGTGGTCAACAAGCTGCTTGGTAGGAACTCCACCACTCCATTGCCTGCGGACAAATTACCATAAAATATGGCTGACATGTTTAGTGATTTTTTTGTGCAGAAAATTAAACGAATTCGCAGCTCCATTACATGTGACAATCACAATCCACTTGTTGACTCACCAGCACTCGGCGATGAAACTAAACTTAGCCATTTCCAACATGTTACTGTGAATGAGGTCACAAAGTTGATTAGGTCATCTGTCAACAAGAACTGTGAACTGGACCCTATGCCTACATCCTTTGTGACAGCTCTTGCTCCCGTCATCACTTCTAATATAGATAAGTCACTTGAGAGTGGTTCCTTCCCAACATCTTTCAAAGGAGCTAATGTGACACCACTTCTGAAAAAAGCTTCACTGGACCCTGACATATCAAAGAACTACCGGCCAGTGTCTAACTTTGCATATATATCCAAGCTGATTGAGAAGGTTATAGCAGCACAGATACACACCTACCTCAGCGAGAACAATCTACTGGAGCCATTCCAAAGTGCTTACCATCAGGGGCATAGTACTGAGACGGTACTTCCACGAGTTCACAACGATGTGGTTTGTGCCATTGGAGAGCAGAAGGCTGTCTTGCTAGTGCAATTGGACGTATCGGCTGCCTTTGACACTGTATATCATTCACACTTGCAAATACTCAAGGACCTTGGAATTAAGGACACTTCTCATGTGGTTCTCGTCCTATTTTACCAATCGGACCCAGATTGTCAAAGTGAAGGGTGCTAAGTCTGGTGCCACTGAGTTGGGCTGCAGTGTCCACCAGGGATCAGTCCTTGGGGCCCGTTCTAATCAAAATCTAAACAGCATCCCTGGGGGGCCTTCTCAAAAAGAACAATGTTTTGCACCACATGTATGCTGACGATAATGAACTGTATATCAGCTTTAAAGTCCAACAGGCCGCTCTTGTAGTCAGTTAGATGGAGTCATGCTTGAGGTCAGTTCAAACCTGGATGGCTCAGCATCACCTCAAGATCAACACAGACAAGACTGAGGTGCTAGTGATATCCTCCAAACAAATGGCCTCTAAGCTGCACATACCATCACTGCAAGTAGGAGACGACTCTATCACTCCTGTTACTAAGGCCAAGGGCGTTGGTGTAACCATTGACTGTTACATGACTATGGAGGCACATATATCATCAGTGTCCAGAGGTGCCTTCATCCACCGTAAGAACCTGAGCCAGCTGAGGCGATATCTGGACAGGGTATCGCTGGAATATGTTGTCAATGCCTTCATAACAACAAAGCTGGACTATTGCAACTATCTCTATACGGCTTACCATCAAAGCAGATCCAGCGGCTCCAGTTCATCCAAAACGCTGCAGCCAGAATCATCTCAGGCACCCGCAAATATGACAGCATTACACAAGTACTTCGCTCCCTCCATTGGCTGCCAGTTCAGCAAAGAGTCATCTTCAAGACATTGGTGTTAGTGTACAAAATAGTCAACATCATGGCTCCATCCTATCTGCAGGAATTCAGAACACCCTTTGCTACCTCCAGAACTCTGCGTTCCAGTAATCAAAGCCTACTACAAGTGCCTTTTACCACGTCATCTGTTATTCAAACTCGAGCTTTTAGTGTGGCTGGCCCTAAATTGTGGAATGCTCTACCATATGATATGATATCAGAACTGCTGCTAGTCTCTGTATCTTTAAGTCTAAACTAAAGACTTATCTGTTTACAATTTATTATAACTAGTCTGTGGAGATAAAATCTTAGTCAAGATTACTATGTTGTGCAATCATAACGGACTCCTTATCTTCACCTACTAGTCAGTTGTTCTAATACAACTTATTTTACTTATTTTATTGTTATTTAAATAGCGCTTAGAGCAATATGGATTTTCCGCTTTACAAAATAAATTTATAATTAATTTATTATCACTAGATATGAATATTTCTGTTTTCCATTTTTGTTGAAGAAGCAACTGTCTAATGTAAAAAAAAAAAAAAAAAAAAAAAAAAAAAAAAGTCTATGCATTCATGTGATCCATTCCGACAAGGTTTCAGGTTCTTCTTCACATTTAGGTCATCGTCTGGCATAATCTTCGACAGAATTCATGACAGTCTAGAGATGAAGTTCTGTCGCCAATGGAGAAAATGGGGTTCTCCAAATTTAGACCTTTTGAAATAAGTGATTTAAAGTCGTCATTTTCAACTATATCAACATCACCAGTGATGACATGTCCAGTTGCTCTATAATTAAAAGAGGAACAAGAATATGTCAGTGTCTATATCTGGGCGCTGTGAAGTATTTGTAATTAAAAAAAAGGTTTGGATGCAAAAGTTTAAGTATATTTGCAAGAAATACATGGTGTAGACTGAAACTTATGATATTAAACTGTACTTTTGATGACGAAAATTCTTGCTATGTTGTCATATACTGAGGTTGCAAACGTGGAAAGTTACGCGTGCGGGTTGCTTACATTAAATACACGATGACAAGATTTTCGCAGTTAGTGATCCATGGTAGACGTGGATGGCAGCAAAATCAAACCCAATATCCTCTATTTTATTTCAGATCATATCAGAAAATAAAATTGGAGTTATGCCTCTTTGCTTTATCTTTTGCTGAAAAAATAATTAAAAGCAATGTATCTGAGGAGGAAATTTGTCACCATTGTTAAGATTTCGGTAGGATCTTCATGGTTGGTTACAATATATAGCTGTTTACACTTTCAGTAATTCTGAATATTAACCATTTTGGACGTAATGGTTTAACATTTAGCAGAAGACATATTTTCTCTCACGGCGCTCGTTCAAATACAATATATGATATTTTGAATATGAGAATAAGAAATAACTGGGTTTTTTTTTTTTTTTTTTTTTTTTTTTTTTAAGAAATACTGCTCCATATAACCTTTGATTCTGAGTAAGTAGAATAAACGCATTATAGTAGTAGTTCTTGTGCCCAATATTAAGGTAATAAAATACGATCAAACCAAGTATGCATATGATACTAGTAAATAAAATCATGATGTTTGCATTATATGATTGTGAATATATACATAACAGCAGTCATAAATAATTATTATATCCGTTCACCTCTTAAATATACGTGTATACCCGTAAGTAAGTGCGAGACTCGATAATCGAAGGAACGAGTGGGGGTATTTTTATAGGTTATAGACTTTGTATGGGAAAATATGACGACCGAGTTTTTTGGCGCGTTCGCGACAAAAAACGAGGTCGTCATATTTCCCATACAAAGTTAATAACCTTTTTATTATATACTTTCAATTTCATTTAGAAACTAACAATAATTCTATTTTTAACAATAACTTTATCGGTTTAACTGAGTAAAAGATGAAAAACACGAAAAATTTGAAAATTAACGGCGTAGAAATTTGATGGTGACGTAATGTTTGCGGACCGGAATGTTTCCGGACATATATCGTGTGATATATGCCCGCAAACTTTAAAGAAAAAAGAAGAGATAAAATTGAAAGTATATAATAAATATAATTATTGACATGGATATGAGATAATCTCATTTAATTGAGTGAATAGCATTGTACAATAGGACTCAGCTTGGTACAAGCTAACTTATTTTTTAAAAGTCAGCATCAGGAGGAGTTAACTAATATTGCAACTTCCTCTTCCTCTTTACATCCCACTCGGATGGAATCAATATCAGCATGTTACAGCATTTTAACAATCAAGGTCAATCCAATGCCACCAAAGAAGAAAAGAGATGGGGGAATGGTTTCTCCAGCCCGGGGCAGAGGACAGAAAAGGTCTCGCTATAACTCCAGGCAGCAAAAGCCTGGAGTTGAAGCGAGAGATAACCACCCCCCTTCTAGGCTCAGGAATCCTTAGAGAGTGTGTCGGGAGTGAGGCTGCACCTGCCAACTTAGGTAATATTGATAACTCTGATTTTTCTCTAGATTTAGATTTTTCTTACTTCACTCCTGTACCAGAAATTAGCTATTTTGATAATGTAGGTCAACACATCTCTTTGAAACTTAAGGAAAAAATTTGGGATGGGCAATTAATTGATTTAGGTTTGCTATTGAAATCAGCAAAAGAGATTGACAATAAGTTTGGGGGGCCAATGCGAAATTAAAATCAGGGATGGAAAATTCTGTATTGTCAGGTCTAATGTTGATTCATGCTTGACAATTGAAAAATAGACTTATGCCTTTATGATTTACATGAGTGTTATGTTGGAAAAATACAGCGCTCGGGCCCAGGAGTTTTTAAAATACATGCGAGATATCAGATTAGCTGCCACTAGATCCCAAGGCTGGTACAAATACGACGAGCAATACCGTCTCCGCAAAGCTAGCCATCCTGAATCCTCCTGGGGTATTATCTGTCAGGAATTTTGGCTACTATATGTGACCGGCCAAAGTTCATTTGAAAGTCAACTCGTTTCATTAATACTAAACAATTTTCAGGTGAGATCAGCACATCTGCTGTTACCCAATATTGCTAAGGCAAGGTTAATAAGGCTATTACAAAATTTGTTACGTCAGAAGTTAATTAGCTTGCATTGTTCACGACAGAAATATCAATGTTCATCAAACCAGTTTTTTGTTTTAGGTATGACGGAACTCATTTAGCTGAAAGTGGAAACAAGGCCTACTTAAATAATACATAAGGTGGTTTGAAATTTATTTTGGGGGGAAAGGGCAAACTTTTCTCTCGTCAATAGTTTGCAGGATCTTGTCACTTCTGGTTGGTTCCTATACCTGTCATTAAATTAGTAGATAGGTATTATCTAAGAGCAATTTTGGTGGGAAACATCATATTGATGTTTGTGACGGGGTCAAGGGAGACATCATTCCTGTACAAGCTTAACCTGTTGTCTCTGCCCATCTGCATCAAAGCATGAGGGATGTCTCATGGCTGTGTATATTAACATGGAAGTTAAATGCCATTGAGCAAATGTTTGGAATAACTGGAAACTGCTTGGGGTCTGCAGCATTTCAGTGCTCAGACTCCTTCTACCTTTATAAAAGGAGGAGAGGCTACAGGCTGGTTGGTGTTAAGGTTCTAAACCAGGTAGCAAGCCAGAGACAGGGTGTAAAAGCTGTGCAGCTTGTGGGCCTAGCCACCATGCGTGTCAGACATGGGGTTCCATGGCACTCGCATCTAAGCGAGGCCACTAGTTTACCCGTTGGTTTATGGTATCCTAGTTGTCTCCCTTGACTCCTACTAAATTTTGCGGCCAGTATCATCCGACACTGTGTGTATTATGTTCTTATGATGTCATTGCTTAATAAATTAATGTAAAGTACAAATTGGTGTTTTCAATCTCACAAGTGGCTGAAAGATAATTCAATACCATTGTAAAAAGGCAGACAAAGCGACCTGGTTATGTGACAGGGAATGTAATATTCTAACTCGAAGAGTGTGTGTATATATATATATATATATATATATATATATATATATATATATATATATATATATATTTAAAAAATATGAAAAGAAAACACAGAAATCCTCCGTAAAGCTTTAGCGCTTTCATTACATCTTCAGAAGCTTCTGAAGATGTAATGAAAGCGCTAAACCTTTACGGAGGATTTCTGTGTTTTCTTTTCATATTTTTTAAATATTAGTATCCGATTACTGAGACTCTATTTCAATTTTGGATATATATATATATATCCCCGTAAACCGACTAAGTTTTCAATGAATATTTTTCTATGCAAGTATATTTCTTGTAAATATCGTACTGGCTCATGGAGACGGGGAACGGAAGATGTATGTCCATAAATAATTCTTTTTAACAAGCAGTTATAGTATGTATTGACCATTGCTATATGTATCCAATTGCTTGATACATTATCAATGCTACATTGTTGTTTTTTTTTTTAGTGTATCCCTCCTCTCATAGTCGGAGTATTTTAAACGACATGACTCGTGATTTTCGTTTCCAAAACTATTCACGCCTTACTGGGCATCATTCGGTGCTGTTCAACAGACACTTATTCAAACACAGACTGACCACGATCTCGTTCAACGAATTCCTTGAGACAGGGATGCATTATCAAGGAAAATGTACTTTTCTATTTGAAATTCATTAAACAATTAAATCACTAATATAGCCATTTACTTGTCATAGAAGTATGCTCTATAATGTTTCGATTCCTTATATCTCTCTTAAGAATCTCGTAAATATATCCTATTCTAACCCCGAGAAAGCTTCTATATCTATCTTAAGATATCCTAAGTATTGTTCTAAGACATCTCATAAGACATTCTCGATAGCATGCCTGCTGAAAACCCGTTAATGCTAAATATAGATTAACATGAATAGAAGGGGTGATTTGAATTTTATTGCGTATCTATGTATAAATACATGTTGTACATACTAAAGAATGAAAGTAGTAGTAGAATCAATCCAAATCAGCTGTATGGTTATATATTAAATCCTTGTACATTTTCCACGTGAATTACAAAACATGCTCTTTGGATTTCCTTTGAATTACGTGGCCACCTCTCGAGGGTCGATTAAGTTTTCCTGTCTCCGATTAGTAAATATAAATTTCTGTTTCTGCGGAGTTTTCAACCTGCTTTAGATAATGGTTGATAGCCGATAGGGAATTTGATTCCATGCAACATGTTGTTCAAACATACCTTACTCGCTGAGCATTCAGCAGGTTGGCACTGCATGTAAAATTAGAAATAGACCTGCAATTTAACAGACCGTTTATGGTTTGAAGACTTCCGTCATTGATCATATCGCGGGACTGGTGTACAGAGAACATGAGAATGTTCTTTTCCGAGACATATCCAGAAACAGCATCATCAATTTCCAATGTCTCGCTCGCTGAAAGAAGAAAATGTCGATACCAAGACTGTCTTGCTGCAATAGACAGAACATTAGTCAGAAGGGCTCTGTTTAGAGCTCTGTTTTGGCTTAGAAGTTGTGCTAATGAAAAATTAAAGAAAACGAAAAGTGATCAATCTTATAATTTCTCTAAAGAATATAGAATTTAGAGACGGGCAAACACGGATCCATGGGCACATCAGAGGTGGAATAAGGTGCCTAGGAGGAGTAGGCATCCCCTGTTGACCGGTCACATCCTCCATAGACCCTATCTTTTAATCAAGCTAACAGAATAATGTCAACATCAGTATGTGAAGAATGGCCTAACAATTATTATGAAACTCTTCAGGCAGCATTCGATCTAATAACAAGTTATAATATTTGCAAATTAGATTATAACGATCATACAGTTTTCGAAATGCGAATTTGCGAACGCTGAATTCAAACGAGACTGTTGACACCCATGTAACATCAACTTACTTGTCAGTAGCCTGTCGAGATTTTAAAATTGATCATACGCAGAATATGTTTTTGCATATCTAATCAATTGAGAGACATAAACACCATATGCAGGTTATATTGGAATATTGCTACATAAATATGGGAAGTTGACGATGAAGAAGCTGAAGTCATCCCATTTGTCACAAAGTTGAGTTGTTAGTTTGCCGTTAACATCTACGTTCAATAAAATATCCAAATATGAAGCAGATATGGAAGACTGTGTTGTCATTTATTTTGAGTTCACTGGGATATATCGAATCGACACATGAATGAAAATGAGTAAAACGTTGTCGATATATCTTAATGTAGAATTGAAGGCGACAGGAAGAGAGACTTTCTTCTTATGAAGAAGCTTTGAATAAAAGTGTACCTTGTGAAAGACAGGAACAGGTCAGCTTATAAAGGAGCACGATTTGTGTCCATGGGAATTTCAACAGATTGTTGGGAGACCTGATCACCAAGGAGATTTAGAGTTCTTGTGCGTAGAATCAAAGTGGTGTTTAACAAAGTATTATTATTTTTTTGGATGACTATGTTTTGCTCTGCCCGCCAAAGTTTGGGAACAAGAACTCCAATTTAAGAGACTGGTTCACATGATGTGGAAGCAGAAACCAACTTTAATTTCATTCATTTGTAATGAACAAATTTAATATGTAAATATGTAAAAGTGAAGAAAAAAAATAGATTGTAAAGTATTGTGAAGTTTGCAATTTCTTTTATATCTCTTTGAAAAAAAATTGGTCAATCTGTGACACATGTCATGTAAGTTATAAAATTACTGGGCGACGGTAGGTACATGTATAAAATTTACGACATGACAACTCTGTTGTAAATTTTGTATTTACAACCACCCAGTAAATGGAAACAACAAAAAATCGATTAAATGCCCATATCTTGTTGCTGCACGTGCCACAACGTGCGCCATTCACTTTTAGAAGTAACTGCAGCAGTCACTGTAGAATGCAGAAAAATGTGTGCTACTTCAACAGTAGTATAGGTATGCGACAAAATAGTGTTTCGCGGAATTTTGCAGGTTTTTTTTTTTTTTTTTTTTGTTTTTTTTTTTTTTTTTTGGCCATTTTACCCGACAGTGTATATTCAACTAGAAATCTGAACACTCTCCAAAGTTTCCAAACTTTTATAAATAAAGCTTTTTATTCAAGACGATGATTCTCTACATTTTGCTTGAGTTCGAAATTGAAGTTCTTGCTCAAGTCAGTCATCTAATGTCTTTAAAGACAAAATATTTTTTCGTAAATCTAAAGTGTGATATATAAAGAAAATATCAACAAAAATTTATTTTTTTTGATTTAAAAATGTGCATAGTTGTACTGTTTGTTTGATTTTTACAGCGAAATTGAAAATGAACTCGCTGGCGTTCACTCGTACTGGTTTAAGAATTGTTTAGCTTTTATGTGAATAAAATCACATGGAGAATTTAAAGAGGTACTCTTCATCGTCATAATGAGTGGCTTCCTTTTAAAACACAGATGCAAAAATATAAATATCAGCAATATTTGTCTATTCATTTAAAAAATAATCGCCTAGCTGAGTAGCGCAATAGGTTAGCACATCAATTGTGGAACTGTAGATCGCGGGTTCGAGTCCAGCACGAGTTTTAATTTTTTTCAGATTGCTTTCTACTAAAACTGCATATTTTGTCTTAATACAGTAAATTTGAAAGTTTTCAATTTCAAAATATTGTTGTACATACCCTCCACTTTTCATCCATATCGAATTTCTCTGGTGTAGCATACCTCCTTAAGAGAGGAATTTCAAGTGAGATGACAATTTAAATTTTTAAAAATCCAACTGACGAAATCTGACAACAAAACATTTTAATTTTGTTTCTTCGCGGTTATAATTAATCTTATATGAAAAATAAATTACACTATGCAACACTTAAAAACTTGTTTTTACACTTTTGAATTTCTTGTTTGAATGCAAAGTTTGACAATTCGTCCGTGATTAATGGTTTGTTTAAAACTTTATTAAAACGGATTTTTTCTTCAAACATCTGCAAGTCTGTTGATATTTGATTTAAAGGGTCACTTGATGCCACCGTCCTTATTTCCTGTATGTAGCTTGTAACTGCTTGACTCGGAAAAACTTCCTATTAGGGTATATATTGCTTTGCATAGATGGCTGTTTAGACCATCGTACAGAGAATCGTCGTCAAAAACAAAACTTCTTAAAAGTCAACACTTTCATAAAAAGTAGCAAAGTGAATGACCACAACTATATCACAATTTTTGAGAAGTAATTTTTTTTAGTCACATGAAGAGATGGCCGAAACTGGCTATCATTAGTATCAATTTGATAGAATAGATACAGGTATTTGTCCTTTAAATACAGAGTCAAGCAACAGCACGAACATTTATATGTCGCTGGTCCTTATAGTGCTATATATATATATATATATGGTTCGACCCCGGGCTGGGGCGAAAATTTTCAGTACCTAGTTGTGATTATTTAGTGCTTTATATATATATATATATATATATATATATATATATATATATATATATACTTAATCTAGTAATTCAATGAGGGTTTACATAAATCCATCGCATCCCAGGGAGATTATTCTGTGTTCGCCGAAAACATACCGAGTTTTCATCTTAGGGGACAGCTTTCCATGGCGCTAAAGTCATTTATATTGATTTGTCAACAGCCAAGGACCTCTTCAGACGATCCGAGAGATTCCGAACTGACGTGGTCCTTCAATTCTTATCAGAATGGAGCCACTTGGTCAGGAATTGATGGAACGCTGTTGCGAAGAATTTTAATGTGATTATCTGTTAAATCTATTATAACAGTAATTATGATACTAATAATTTTATTTCCTTCAAAGTAATAATAATTATTCAAAGTATACTAAAGCGACAAGAATTTGTTCATGTACGCAAAATAAAAGTTACATTCTTATTTAAACTTGCATAGATTTCAGTAAATCCAGAGGATTATCTTTTGCTAAACGCTTTTTCTCAATATCGAAATGATAATAGACTTCTGTTTTTACAAAAATTCTGAAGCACACAGATGAAAACAAACAGTGCAAACAGAATTCTTAGATTTTGGAAAGGAATTTTGTCAAACATCTAGCTTGTATTATCTGACTTTCACTCCGCTCTCTTCTTGGAATAAAATAATTTAATTCCAAATATTTTTGCATACACACATATTTATAATTCTTTTTAACTTGAGATTGTAATGTTCAAAAATGTAGTTTTCCCTCTAAATTTCTGGGCTATTTGTCGTATTTATGAACAACTTTGGATAGAACTATTTTAGCAACAATTACTCTGAAAGCAAACCGGGTACAAATATTTGTCTAGCTGTTCTTTACTGTTTGGACAAATTAAGCTATGGCACGCGAATTTACCCCCTAGAGCTGCAAAGATAATTTTCATTCTGATAAGATTTTTGTAAACAAATGAATTTAATGAAAATACGAAATAATTTAAAATATACAACAATACCAGTCTGATAATTTCCTTGGCCATGAATTTGTCCCTACTAAAGCAGAGAATTTTCTTTTGTTTCATAAAATGATATCAAATGCAGGCAATGTATTTATGTACTGTATTTGATATCTGGTGGTGTGTGGGGAGAGAAAAAAAAACTGTTGTTAGCTGGCCGTGATATTGATTTCGAATTGAAAAAAATTAAAAATAAATTTGAAATCTGTGTTACTTATAAATTGATAAACTTAAAAGTGTAATACTTACAGTATTTTGAGATAAGCATATACAGTTTTGTGAGTTTTCGAGATTGTTAAAACCTTCATTTAGATTCCAAGTCTCACTCGTTAGAACAAGGTGTAACCTCTATGTACATCCAAGCACCTTTTTTCATCCAGTGGCCAAACAAGGAGATTAGTGCGGATGATCCAATAGCCCTGTAATGGACGGACGAGGCGACAGGTTTCAGGTGTTAAGATAATGACGTAGCACAACAGATGATGTACCAAATTAACTGTTTCCCAATGATTAGAAATTTTCTTGTTGTTATAATTTTTATATACAGTTAACAAATACATACAGGCATGTGCTTAGAAAACTTTATAATTATCTAAATAAATAAACACATGTACTTACAAACTAATCATTGTATGTTTCATCCTTAAACTTGAATGCGATTAAGTATTTTTGAACAGTGATTTAGAGAGTAGAATGAGAAAATCTGAGTTTTTGTTCATAAATTATTGCTTTTATCGGAAATAATGCTGTTTTAAAGAAATTCTTCGGGTCATATTATATAAGATCAATTTATATACGTCAATCCCATGCATATATTATCGAAACAGGCCTGGTTTTACATACAACATCCTGCAATTGGAAATGATACATGCGGTCAGAGTAACTAAATAAAAAGAAGAGATGGTGTCGAGGGTTTGCATAGCTGATCAACGTCCCTGTTTATTTTCATGCTTAGTTTACACCATTGGAGAAATCCATTGTTGACGTAACAGCTCCTCGCCACCCGATTGGTCACTTTCATCATCTACACTCCACTACCCCGTCTTGTTCTGCAGATCTATATGAATACTCTAACCTTTATGGGTTTTTCGTGTTTAAAAATAAGATTATTGGACAAATAAACACACACTTTTAAGGGGATTAAGATAAAGGCTATTTGCGGAGAGTTTCGGTACTAAGATGGAAAGCCGGATAATATTCGATTTACATACTGTATGTCCCGCGACATCGTAGAGGTTATTGTATCAAAAAAAAAAAAAAAAAAAAAAGGAAACGAAGACAAAATGGAGAGAACATCAGCAAAACTCGGAAATACTTCTACCTCAAAAATTGACCCAAGGTAAATTTTGATATTACCGTTAATAGGTGTTGTTAGTTTCCGTTTCTTTTTATGTATCTTTTAAATAAGTTTTAGTTATGTGATATTTGTTGTTGTACATTATCTGTTTATATCATAAACAATAGACTTGAATAGAAAACAAAGTAAGTCATATATTTTTCGTTCATATTATGCATGCATTATGAAAAAAGAACTTTTAAAATCCTAGAAATTATGGTATTTTTGAGTCACGATGAAACAACATAAAATGAACAGTACTGTAGCTGGTTTCCATTGTCCTTTGTTATTTTGTACAAATTGATTTTTTTTCTTTCTTTTAAACAGTAAATTAAATATGCACGTATGTTATAAATGTTGTAACTTTTTAAATTTTACTTCCATGTCTTATGTAGTATATTTTATTTACTGGATAATTATATAAAGCAGCCAGATTGTGGATAATTCGTATTCTCACAATCATTAAACAATTCCATCAAAGAATAATAAAAAATCAAACTTTGTATCAGCGATAGCACGATCACATTAAAGTAGAAATTTTCAAAGGGAACCATGTGGACGAAAAATAAATTCCTGATAATTTCGATAGTTGACAACAGGAATAATTGAGGTACATTCTATATTAAGATGGGCTCTCCATTATTCAATTAATTTTAACGTTAACAGAAGTGATTGACAAAAGATATTTGAATACAAGTCTTACTCAACTTTACATTTACTTTACATCTGCGAAACCGACATCCATGATATGCATAGAATTATATACATCGTCAATTTCAACGATACTCATTTCTCAGATGCATAATAAGAACTTTATTATAGTACTATCTGTATAAAAATCACACAATAACAAAACTGTTGTGTTAGTTTTGATAAATCACTAACAATACTGTTAAAACGCATTAATTACGCCCCCTCCCCCAAAACTAAATAAAAACGTTTTCAAATAATTTCCATTTTGTGACAGAAAATTAAATTCCACACATCTTAAGACTATTCCGTCCCAACCGGAACACTGCAGTCCACATAGGACAATACAAGTGACCGGGTTCTTACAGTTTTCGTGAAAACTCTTTATCTACTTCAAGTTCTCATTCAAATATATACACCAACATTAACAAAATAATCTTCGTGGTTTTCAGATTTTTTTTGTCTTTCAAATATAGTCAGAATATGGAGTTTGTTTTGAAATACTCCCCCCCCCCCTCCTATACACAAAAAAAATAAGATATTCATTCTTTCCTCTCAAAAATGTATGCTCTTTTGTTTTGTTGTTTTTTAGGAGGGGGTTCTTTTTGTTTTTGGTTTGTTTTTAAATTTCTTTGTAGGTTTTTGTTTCATTATTGTTTCTTCATTTATTTGTTACCCTGAAAAAAAAAACCCACCCCACTGCTACAAACACGAGTTCCAGTGGAAATATTTTAAGAGCAGATAAAAATCTTATTGTTGAGATGAACTATTCCAAACGATGTATACGGTGATGTTATTTACAGTATAGAATTATATCAATTTATCACTACATTTTAGATGTACACTAAAAATAGCAAAGCATCTCGTACCAATTCCATTCCCTTCATATATTTGTTAAGGTTTTAATTAGGTCAATGTGTACATGGTTGTATTTATATTTCTTCAATATCACTCCCATTTGTTTCATTGACTGCATGTGTATTTCGACAGTCATCAGTACATGTACATGAATACAATTAAATGTTTGATTTTTTTTTTATCTCAAAACAAACTCCATATTCTGACTATATTTGAAAGACAAAAAAAATCATCTGAAAACCACGAAGATTATTTCGTTAATGTATTTTTGTTGAAATTGAAAAAAAAGCATCGCTATTATTTCTGGAGTTTTGAACACCAGAAATTAATAGGACTTGTAATTATTCATCTAACTACATCACATTTTACCATGCTATCAAATTGATTTGAAATATGAATATTGCGGCAATCATCAGCTTAAACCGATATTCTCTGCGATATTTCAAAGGTTAAACTTTTTAAAAGGATTCTCGATATGAATTTCAAATAAATTTTTAAAACAAAAATGAAAATAGATGAAAAATCACATCGTATCATGATCCAAAGGTATCCATTTATAACGTTCTTCCAGCAGAATATTCAGTTCCCTCTACAGAGACACATCCATGATGATTTTGCGGCAAAATGTGTACTGCCCCCCCCCCCCCCCCATGCCTTAATTAGAAATTTCTTTTATCTTATTTGCATACACTCACTGTCTATATTTATCAAAAAAGGGAAATAAAATAAGACAAAGGAATGAGAAAATAAAAAAGTATCCTTGTGAAGATGAAGTTTTCAACCAGTATGGTAAACACACAAGGAATTTTTTTTATTGTAAAATTATTTTTCATTAAATGCTAAAATTACGTGAGTAGTATAGCGGGTCACCGCTGACAGGTGGCCTGGCGTCAGTAATGGCTTCTCAGCTTTGCATAAAACGTCCTTATCCATGGAAACGAATATATGTATAATCTATTACGGCTTTTTAAGATCAAGAAAATGATCAAAAGATATGATAAATCTTAATTTAGGATATAAAGGTTTATTGCAATACATCAATAACTGGGGGAAATACACTTGTTTTCGGTTTTTCATATTCCACAAACACAAAAATCTACAGAACGTCCACTCCTGGGGCGGTATAGCGTAATATCCAAAACATTATAAACCATGGGTCAGAACACGGGCTGGATAGACGTCCCAATGTCTTATTCGCAGTTTCCATTCCTGTTTCCCCACCGAACACGGAAAACATTGTTTAATCCTAAAGGCTGATCACCAGAAATGGCTTACACGACGCGTATATTCCCTACCAGAAAGAAAATTCAAAGAACCATTGCAGTATGACAGTCGGCGTTGTTGTCCTCTAATTTCCGTGAATCTTAAATAAAAGAGACTAATTGTGACTTGTCTATATATACAGGTCGTGTGTTGATTTTAGTCGCACGTTTCGTGAAGAAAGAGCCAGTTCGTGCTCCCAGTTTACACAATCCACACAGAGGAGCACACGAATCGGCCGCCATTACCGAGCATTTTACTCTTGAAGACACTTCAACTCTCTCAAAAAATGTAAAGGGATGTTTGTTCTATAGATCTATTGTAATATGATACACCTAAATCTGGTTGTTTTAATGAATATCGACAAAGAAACTCTTTGTTTAGGGGACGGCTTCTCGGACAACCTTATACACGAACTTGTACTGCTTTTCTTCAGTCCTGCACACGATCCAGTATTCTTCAACTCGCTCGTGTTAACAGAAAGTTCAGTTTTGAAATTAAGAGCATCGTCTTTGCTCTCAACTCAAAGTCGTCGTGTTATCTTAGTATATTACGTGTAGTTGTTCGAATTTTGATTTGTGGGTAATAGGTGTATATTAAGTTTGTGTTTCGCCTCAATTTTCACTCACGAAAAAGGAATTTGTTTTAGAACAAAAAACAAAAGAAGAAAAAAAAAAAGCTTAAAAAGTTCTACCACTTTTGAGTTCCGTCACCTTTTGGACCCTATTTGGGCTTTATGCTTAAACTAAAAACGTTGTAGTATATTTTCAATGGCTGACAGCAGAATATTCCTGCTATTTCCACATCTACCAATTCAATGGGATTTAGGGAAATTCTCAAAATGGCATACCTCTAACCATATTTATGATTTACGTGTATGACGCAGTTGAGTTGAAAGAACGACTATGTGAAGTTGAAAGTGACTTCACAAATGTGGACAGCGCAGAAAAAGTTTTACCCACAGTGACCCTGACCTTTATGTTGGTTTAAAAGGATGCGCGTTATAAGGCATGCTGTTTGATCTTTCCATTTGTATTGTATATTTTCCATTTGTATTGTATTATTTTTCCTTTGTATTGTATCCGAAGGATCATTTATTTTGCTTTGTTACAAAGGATTTCATTGGCTCAAACAATAATTCGATTATCACGCTATAGGCTATATCTTTTTAATAACTAGGCCTATGTAGATTCTACTGAACTTTCCCTCGCTTATCAACCTCGCATTCAACTAGTCCTACACAGACATATGGGACAATGTTATCTCGTGGTTGAGTAGATGTAACATGTTGCTCGTTTTCAAAACTAAAACTTGACCAATGATATCCTTCATAACATATGAAAATAAACACTACACAATACAAAAATAATTTTTACAATACAAATAAAAATAATACAATATAAATGAAAAATTATGCAATACAAAAGGCAAATATACAATACAAATGGAAAATGGAAAACAAAATACAATACAAGTGGAAAAGATAAAATATTGCAAAGTTTGACATCCCATACAAGCCATCTTTGGTAGAATAAATTTCTTACTGAAGTGTGACATCGTTAAATGTCTACACACCTGAAGACATCAACCCAGGACCTTAATCCCCTGGTAGGCATTTTCACCTGTCAGTTCCAGGGGCTTGTATACGGCACCAAATGTAATAGGAAGGGAGGAAATGCAACAGTCCAGACCGGGATTCAAACCCGGGACCCCTGGATCTTTAGTCAGGTGCTCTACCAACCGAGCTAACTGGTCACCGGCAATCGAACTCGACTGACCGCTACACAGCCAATGAGAACAGATCTGCCGAGTGAATTATGAAATCAGCGAGGAAAATACATATTTTCAGAAAAATTTAGGCAGATGTACAGTGTATGAATGATAAAAGATTTCAAATTAACATCTATTATATACTGATTTAAAAAAAAGAAATAGTTCACCTTAATGGAATTAATAAAAAGCAAAGATTTGAATGAACCTCAACACATATGCACAAAATATTTCATAGATATATGATCAAAATCATTCATTTTGGTTTACATTGAAACTGTATGTCTGCAAGAGACGGACACCAAAGTAGGCAAATCTCTCATAAACTCGACACATATTATCAAAAACAGTTTTCTTTTAAAAGAATATAAAAAGATATATATATATATATATATACATATACATATTTAATTTGGCTAAATAGTACAATTATATCATGTACAGTGCATGTGATGTACATTGAAGTGCCTTTTTCTGGTACAAGTATTTCTAACATTCTTTGTAACAGAAAATTCCAGCATACCAAAATTCGTGGGTAATACATCATTGTGATAGATGAGGTTTTCTGTTGAAGTGTTGTTTTAGTGACTAAACACGGCTCTTTCAACTATCCTGCTACGACAAACTCTAGGCGCGGGAACTTCAGTCTTCTGCTAACCAGCGTCTCCAAGATGCTCGGGGCAATATCTAGCAAGGAATATATAAACAAGGCTCCATCCACGCAGTTTGTTAAAATGTTTTGACAATTTGTTTGACAAACATGGGTTTCATGTGTCAATTATTATAAAACTGATAAAATGTGTTCTTCAAGATAAAACAGACGCAAGCTCAGACTCGCTAATCAGGTCTTTACTAAAAACTATATGACTCACATTTTGAAACGATGTTGTTTATATTTTTAAAGACATAAGTAAATTAGATATAAGCTTACTCAACAATGTTCAAAGGCGTCAAACTAAAATAGTTTTAGAATATTCTAAAACAGAGGGAATAAAAGAAACAGATTTTGACAATTTTCCTTGAAGATTTGTATTACTATTATAATGAAACTAATTGAAGATCAGTAATAGTTTAACGAAACTAGCTACATATCATACATGTAATCGTACATGAATGTTTTCTTTTTTATCTTTTTTTTTATTTTAGCTTTAAATCCAAGCGTTACCGCGACAAGCTGAGAACAGAAATCAAGGCTCTAGAGTGTTTGATACCTGTGGATCGATCGTCCCTCCACCGGAAGTTGGACAGCCAGACGGTTTTTCGGCTCGTCATCTCCTTCCTTCGAATAAAACTTCTTTTTAAAGGTGTGTACTTGAAAACTTCATTTTATGTTGAGTATGACATATGAAACTTCATCATAGGAAACACTGCATACTATCGATCTCTATGGCTTTTGTTCAGCCAGCTAGCGGCTCCACTACCACTAGTACCATACTGTTACTTTTATTCCACTTACTCGATTAGCTAGCGGTTCCACGGCGATAACTTTATTCCACTTACTCAGCTAGCTAGCGGTTCCACGGCGATAATCTTATTTCACTTACTCAGCTAGCTAGCGGTTCCACGGCGATAATCTTATTTCACTTACTCAGCTAGCTAGCGGTTCCACGGCGATAATTTTATTTCACTTACTCAGCTAGCTAGCGCTTCCACGGCGATAATTTTATTTCACTTACTCAGCTAGCTAGCGCTTCCACGGCGATAATTTTATTTCACTTACTCAGCTAGCTAGCGCTTCCACGGCGATAATTTTATTTCACTTACTCAGCTAGCTAGCGCTTCCACTACAATACTTTTATTCCGTACTCAGCTTGCAGTTCCACAACAATACTTTTATTTAACGTACTCAGCTACATGTAGCGAGCAGTTTCACAGCGATACTTTTATGTCACTTACATGTACTCAGCTAGCTAGCGGTTCCACTTTAATGATTACATTTTTTTCATTTGAAACAAAACCCTTTTTCTTTGATGTAAAAATGACAAGTAACACCCATCCATGATATGTTTTGAGAACATAAAGACCTTTGAGTTTTTATAATTTTATTTCACGTATTCCGCTAGCTAGTGGTTCCACAGCAATATTTTTCACGAACTCTGGTAACTAACGGTTCCACGGCGATGATTTTATTTCACTTTCTCCGTTCTTAATCAATCAGCGGTTCTAAACGTTTGTTTAATTCTTCATAAGTAAATGATGGAGTCAAAAAAAAAAAAAAAGGATTATTGTTCTACGATCTAAAGAAGGTATCACTTTTTACAAACTACCTCCATTTTATCGTAAGAATGAGCAATATATCTACAAGTTCCATCATAATTTTGTTTAGATTATGCTATCAAATTCTATAACGCGCTCAAATGATTAAATAAATAATCCCGGGTAACCCACTTGAATTGGATTTGTAAATACACAAAGCAAATAGGGACATTTAGTGTCAGACTGATCGCTCTCATCATGGCAGCCGACACACCCAAACAACTTGAGGATTACCAGCATACACTCTCTAATGGAGGGCGCTGACTCATTGAATACTTATGGGTACCACAAGATGGCCAGGGTATTTCAATCAGCGATACGACAGCAGTCCATGTTTCACTTGCCGGGTCACTCAGTTTGTCTCCATGATTGATGGAAGTCGATAGAACTCCATCAGCTTGTATAATTCGGTGGCTTTTTCCACCAAGTACTAAGTTCGAACCAACAGTCACCAAATATATATTTTATTTGCATTATAAAATAACAAATTATCCGGCGCCATTGCCCCCTACCATTCCTTATTCTACGTGCACGCCTGCAAAAACAAACAGATAAAGCGTTCTTGTTTCATTCTAATAACTCCATTGCAATAGAAATTAAAACGATGTGTTTGAACAACTGTGTCTACGACCCTCTCAAGTTTATCGTGGCAAATGTGACACTTTCACCTTCCACCTGACATATAACTTTGAGACGTTGTCCTTTCCATTCACTAAATATAAATTTACCTTGTAATGGCTGTGACGAAAGTTTCGAATAGACCGACGAAGCGAATTATAACAAATAACACTAAATCTTCGATATCGTGGGCAGAAGTACAGTGTTCCAAAAGTTTTGTCATAGTAGAAATATTCATTGTTGGGGCTAATGCGTCACAAACTGAGTACACTCGATTTATCTATCTGGGGCCTATTGTTTTAAATCTGTCTGTTTTTATGTTAAACTTGCCATAACTTTCAACTAGACAAGATACTAGGTAAAATGAAAGATCAGATTATATTGATATGTGATTGGTAAGGTCAAGGTTATTCGTCAAGGTTATAGTTCCTACAATGAACATAGTCACGCTCGGGAGATTTTTGTTTTTCAATTTACGATAGAATCAAATATTTTCAGAAGCCTTTGTCCCGTTTACTATTTCGTAACTGGACGACACGAGAACAAGAGGTGTCGTCTGCCAATGCATGGCTATACGGTTTGTTGATGGTAATTCTACTTAACTCCGTGACTGAGAAATTTATCTGTGACGCTATCACCCGATGACAGCATCATGGCGCGTCTACAAACCATCGTGGTTATGTACAGGGCAACCAATTCCGACATGGAGAATTTGTACCCCACTCCAAACCGCGCAGAACGACAGGGAAAAAGTTCGGGATATTTTAATGTTGAAATGTTTGTCCAACACTCCAAGCAGTTTGTCCAAAATCTAAGCACAGTTCCTAATCTCCTTTATCAAATATTGTGCCTTGTTTTTCATAAATTAAATAGCAGAGATTTATTGGAATTTATTGATCAATTTATGTCTGATTCAGGTATTATTTGCGTTGCAGTTAGCCTATCTTCTAACTTCTCTTTTGTTGCAAACCCCCCATTTTCTTTGAACTGAGCAGAAATATTTGCCGAAACTTGAAACGTAAATCTTCCGTTTACACCTAACGTGTGTTGCTGAACCCAAGTAACCCTACACCCCGCGTAATGAAAAAGTTTGCCGTAAACAAAGGGATACAGTGAACAATGTGTCGTTAACTATAGCATGACAATCTGAAAACGTCCCAGTCCGGGTGTTGTACTGTCAGAAGTCTGAAGGGTATTGAAGAACATGCATTGATCAGCAGGTGCGCACGCCGTTCTTTTCCCCTTCTTAAAAAGATCATGGAATCCTTTTGATTGCGTCTAGTTACCACAACAGATTTTAAATATAATTTCGTACATATGAGAATGACGGACATGATAATATCAAAGTATCAAATTAATAAAGGCGCAGATTTGAAGTTCCATCGCCCCCATGGATATGGCTTAGGGGGACATTAACTATAGCCTAACTCACTTAAGAATTCAGTCTCACTTTTAAACTATTCGCTCGTTTCATGAATTGAGGCTTAATATTAAGAGTGAGCTCGTCAAAGATTAATGACCCGGAGCATCGTGACGTACGAGGAAAAAGCACCTTAAAAGTTACACTTTATAGATGTAAAATTCAGCAATTTACATGGGTACATAGAATCAGGGAATTTGTTTGTTTGCTTGTTTTGTTGTTGTTTGTTCAAAGAGTATTTCATATTGAAAGCATGAAAACAAAACGTAATGTAAAAAAAAAAAGAAGAAAATCTCCATTACGTTCTTAGTGGTATTCAAATGCTGTTGCTGTATAAACACCATGTATATAATTTATTTTTTCATAGCATACGAAAAATTCAACCCATCCATTAAGAATGTGAAAACAAGTAGCGAGGAAGAAACATCTGTAGAACAATTCTTCTGTGGCATGAACATATTTCAGGTACGTTAGAAAAATTTCTAATGATTTTTCAAATCATAACTTCAATTAAAATAGGATATGAACTTACAATTGTGTTAGCTCTGTCTAAATTGCACTTATTTCAAAGACACAAAAAACATGCTTAAGTACATATCATTACAATTATTGAGATTGGAAAAGAAGTACATATGCACAATTGTGTTGCTCTAAATACGATATTTACTGCCCAAGAGTGTAATTTATGTCCAGTACTTGTATAATAATCAGATGTCGGATTAAACCTGTTCTTGGTTACTTTTATGATTAATTTTGATAGAGAAGAAATAAATGAAACTGTTGGACATTCATAGAACACCGATGTAACGTAAATGTGATTGTGAAATTTAAGATATCTTCATCAAATTTTCAACCTCTTTTTCTAACTGTCTCACTACACGATGATTCATAAAAAGCAGATTCCCATTTGGCAGGAAACGACTGAGAATTAAAGCAATTCTGTCACTTTTTAATCTTGCTTCTGAGGGTTGATTCAAAACCCGAACATGTTCCTGAATAAACCGGATAAGAATTTTCAATACATTTTCTGCAAGAAGCCTGTTTTCTGATTTTTCACATACAAGTGAAAATCCCGTGTTTCCAGCACCCAGCCAGAGAGCAATTCTCTCTACAGAGAAAGGGTTACCCTCCGGAAGTCGAATGCAGCCAACTTCTAAGTCTGGGAGGGTGTCGTCGTTCCCCATGCGTTGAATATCATCCTCTACAGTCCGTGAAAGAACAGCTCTTCGGAATTGATATTCTGAATGTACCTAAATTAATCCAAATCAAGTAATTAGTCAGCGGATTCTGCACTGTAATTTAAACTCCTGAATGAACTTCTTGACGAGAAAATATGTCGCAGTTGCAATTTATTTAAAATATATGTGTGCGCTGTAATTACAATGTATATCGGTATATCCCATTCGCGTGCATGGCTAATTGAAAACAAACTAGTTTTTCAAGTATGTGAAAGTCAGTGTGAACGTTTTGTATTGTACAGGAGGTAATTATTACTATTTTTATTTCAACTTTACGTTTGACTGACCAGTGGTCTGAGTTCATAATATTGCGAACCGATGGATTTTACTGAATACTAATTAATTATGCATGTCTTACTAACCCGTGCACTATATAAAGTAATGATATTGGCAGTCGTATCGATATTCTTATAATCATCGTTTATCGTAAATGTTTTAATGTCTTTTAATTTATGTCACGTGTTTTATGTATGTCTTTTGTCTTACGTGCATATTTGGAGTATGTTTTCGTATTTTTCTTGGTGTTTTTCAAATAGATTGTCAGACACCGACCCAGTTTTGTGTTGTTTAAAACAAAACAGTGACCCTGCGACAAATATATGTAGTTTATTTCTTTTGAAAGCCGAGTAAAAAAAAATAGGCATATATTCTTTTCAATTGCTTGGCCTAAACAATGTGGGAGGGGCGCCATTGATAAAGAACTTACCTCGTTAGCTATCAACTGAATATCGCTCCTCCGTTGATTCTTGTGTATAGCATCATCTTCTTCGTCTGTGTAAGTTATGTCTTGTCCATAAACATTGTGATACAGGACGTGACACGGGCCAGGTAGAAGTGTGTGGATAACAAAAGCATATACCATCTTTGTTTACATCGGAAATGCCTTATGCATACTTATCTTTAAAATCAGAAACATGGAATAAAAAATTCCGGACAGTGTTTTCTCTCTTCCAGATACTAGATGGATTTGTGTTGGCGGCGTCTACAGATGGGACACTGTTGTATGTTTCGGATAATGTTTTACAATACTTGGGATTTAATCAGGTACATGATCATTAAGGTCATCATTAATCGCGACAACTAAAACACAACACAAAAATGCAATTCTACTAAAAAAAAAAAAAAAAAAAAAAAAAAAAAAAAAAAAAAACCCACTGTGTATATTTACATTTATATAGGTCGATTTGATGCATCGTTGTCTGTACGGAATTGTGCATCCAGACGATCACGATAATATGAAGAACGTTTTAGAGCGGCAGGCCACGGCATCAGTCGCACAGGTTGGTCCAAATTTTTTCCCCATATGATTCAAACTAGAGTAATATTGCACAACCAGCAAGCATCTAGTGAATTGTTATTCATTCTATGTACTCAGAGCCATTTTGTCTTATGTACCCAATGATATTTATTTCGTATAGTCAGAGTAAGACTACAAAATCGAATTGTAAGCATGCTATTTTTGTCGGTACATATTACTCTGATCTTGCATCATTATAAGGGTCGTCATTATTCTGGTGTTACTAAAAATAACATTGATGTTTTATTGTGCTTGTGATCAGGTACCGTCGCGATTTTATTTCTTTTAATGGGCTTATATCCGTGTGAACTATGTATTGAAGAGTAGTCCAACTTACAAAAACAAACTGATAAACACAATGGCGAAATTTTGAATTGATATTAAAAAAAATAAGATGAGTTGTGAAATTACCCGTGGAAGTAAAAGATGTTACATGTATTGTTTACACGTGTGATTTAATAATGGAGAAACATGATTTTGTGGGGAGAATTGTGTAGTTTTTATTTTCTCTGTAAAGATCACAGAGTGCTGTTTCCTGATGAGCTCTGCCATTTCACAGTAGAACATTTATAGTTTATACATTTGTTATTTGTTATTATAGATGACCGATGATTTCCATTGTAATCCAAAGAGTGACAACGTTTCCTTCGTTTGTCGAATGAAGTGTTTTAATGGAACCTCAGCTGGATATTTGGTAAAAATGTCTTTCTGAAATCACGTGATCAATATGTCGTAATCTTGATCAGCATCAAAGTCAGTTTACAAAATGCATGAACGACGGTGTTTATTAATTTTTCAGAAAATTCATTGCTCTGGCAAAATTGAGGATGTTCCAGAATTTTCACTGAAAAATAATCGAAATAATCCACAGATCATACTCCTCTTCTGTCAGCCATTTATGCTAACCGGAAATGATCTCACTAACGATGTTAAACAAAATGTCTTCTGGAGTAAGCATGATATGGATCTTACTGTCCGAGAATTGGACAAAAAGTAAGTACATTTTAAAGTGCAGATGGAGCAAATGTGTAAAAATAATATCGAATATGAAGCACTGACAAACTTTTTTGAGCTATCATGTACGTCTTTTTGTTATTTAATATAGAGCATACGACTTGATAGGATACAATGCCGACGAATTAAATGAGGTTACCCTCTACAAATACGTCCATCCCGAAGACCTCGTGACTTTTGCTGCCTGTCACAAAACCTGTAAGCCTAAACTAAATGATGAAATTGTCTTTGGGGTTTTAATGATCTTTTTTATGATCTTAGCTGATTGAAATTCATCTTTCAGTAATGGAGAGCACCGATGTGCAGACGATGTACTTTCGTATTGAGACTCGGAATGGTAAATGGACTTGGTTGCACAGCAGAGGCAAAGTCATCAGCAAAAATTCTAAGAAATTTTCCATCGTGTTCACGCACTGTCCCGTCCGGTAAATAACAAACGCTTATCTTTACAAAATTATGTGATCTTTATTCTTCTTGAGAATATTCAAACAAATATATTTACTTCTGTTTAAGGGAGGAGGACAGTACATTTCTACAACAAGAAACAGCACTTCGGCACCGATACGCCATTAGTGATCTCCAGTTCTTTCTCCAGAATGGCCACTACAGCAACAGTGGACACAGGGCGGACTCCGATAACCATAACGAAGACATTCACGGGATGCAGAAAGTCAGTAACTTCTGCACACCACACATGGGTTTCACGGAAGATGTGTCACTCTCCTTTTACACGCCTTTAGTCACGTGCCCATCCAGCTGGCACATGATGTCGGACCGCCATTCCCCTGTGTTGCCTTCTACACACGTGGCTCACAAAATCACACAGCGCGAAAAGCAACTTCAGTTTCAGGAATTCAAGCGACGACAGCAGATAGAAAAGAATGTGATCAAGACTGAGTACGATGTCTATAGTCCAATGCCGAGCTCTTGTCAGCAGTTCCATGCTCCGTCCGTTGATACTTTTGTGACTTTCAAACCATGCAGCAATAACACTCAATTGGTAAAAACCGAACCAAGGGATAATTTTCATACAAACTGTGGTCGTACAATGAACTATTCAAATCTTCCACCAACCATTTACTTCAATCCTAACGACCGACCACCGCAACAGCAGTGGAACACCGTATCACTGCCAAATTATCCCGCTGCTCCACCCAATGTTAATGTTTATAACTTCCCACCATCTCCACCAAATTCTCCACAGAAAGTTGTGAATTATCCTTTCAACCAACAGCTTTATCAAACTCACGACCCCAGCAACTTATGTGTTCATCCGACAATGCAAACCTTCACGAACCAGTATAATAGGCACCAAAGTGGCACTGGCTTTGCTAATTACACCAACCTACCCATCAATCATGTTCAAAACCAATACGCCTCAAATGGTTATATGAAATCTGACAAAGGCGTTAATTTTTCCGTCCGATGCAGTGCACCCCAACAAAATCCACAGTTTCCTCCTCAAGGGAATAATTTTGGAGTTTTCCAAAATACAAGTAACTATGCTATCACAACTTTAGCAGGTCAGTCCTGTGCAATGCCTCAACGGTTCTGTCCCGATGATCGAGTGGAGTATGACATAGAGGCCTCTATTCACATGAAAATCGTGGAAAATCCCCGAAACAGACGTGGACCACACTTGAAAGGAGACGTTGATCTCCCGTCCATAGGAAGTTTCCTGGAATACTTAAATGACTCTTAACAAACAACAGCAGCCGTCCAAATTACGTCATTTGTGTGTCTCTGTTACATCACCTGGTTGTGAACAAAAAGCTTTGGAAACTTGTTTAGTAAACATTTTATTTTAAATATCTGAATTATTTCAAAGTGATTTATTGTATACCATTGCCACAGATGGGTTGCATGCTTATTCCGTATACAAAAACTGTTTTATCTCTAGTTTTTAATGAAAAATAAAGTTACTTCTAATGCTGCTTGCGTAGCAGTATCAGACCTCCAGTTCCAAATACTGATACTTCGCTGATCTGGCCAAAGGTCCAAATCCCACTACTTAATCATGGATTGGTTAATGATGTGTTCATGTAAAACATTCGCAGTAGGGCAAACTATTTATTTCGTGTTGTGTATTACTTTGTGTATCAATGCGATTGAAAAAACGTATTAAAGAAATTCTGGTTCATTTGCAGCCAATTAACGTTTTGTTTTGGTTCCGTTTCTGAATATTTCTTTTACCTACAACATGACAGCTCCCTTTAAACTACTGACAGGTACCCGTTCCCGATGCTCATCATGTGGCATATTACACTTTGTTCAATAACTTGTCACAATGAAAAAGGTCTCTTTGGATTGAATAGCACAAATGCACGCTGTTTCTAATACATATGTAGGTGCAGATAAGAAAAAAATTGAAGGACGAAATGTCGAAAATCGTCCTAATCTGGTCGTTCGATCTGTCAACACGTATACTTGTAACAACTGTACCACAATGATGTGTCTATTGGACTGGAAGAGGGCTTTGTTTTGTGTGTATCGTTTGTCGAAAGATAACATTTTATCATCGGAATCTCAATTTTTAAAAAGATGAATTCAAAATATGCCACAGTTCGTCAATACTTATGTAATGAGATACTTATAAAAAAAAAAAAACACCCGATAGCTGTGTACTTCATAGGAACACATGATCGACACAACGTTGCTGAAGGGTGATCATGTCGGGTGCGGTCAAGACTGAAGAGATATCAAAGCCCGCAACTGGGAGTTTTAATAATGGGGAATCTGTACAAGGGAAAGCAATTTCAAAAGGTCAAGACGATGAAAGGAAATCAAAAGCACAGACGTCCGAGTTGCTCCTACAGGACAAGAATGCACTAAACGATGGGGACTATTCCAAGTCTAAAGACATAAAGACTGAAAATGGAGATAATTCTGCGAAACCCTCAAAATCCAAGGGGATTATTGGATCTAAACTGTCTTTAAAGCGGAGTAGACTTCTTCCCGAAAAGGGATTCGATATGTCAAAAATCAATGACGACCAAAAAGTGCAGACGGTAGGTGGAGACGAAGGGAATGGAAAATCGTACAACCGAATTCTAGAAGACCAACACCATTTCACTGGAGAGAATAGCTTACCATCTCGTGAGAGGCACTACCGTCATGTGTCAGAGAGCGAGGGGGACGTTACGAAATACGAAGGAGACTTAACTGTCTGTCCAATTTGTAAACAGGAGCTTTCCAAGCCAAAACATCTTCCTTGTCTGCATACATTTTGTGAAAGTTGCATTGGAGATTACTTCCTGAAAATTCAAGGTAATGCCAAATCTTTCCGTGTCCGCTGTCCAGTGTGTAGAGAATTTCAACCTGGTAAAAGAGCTACTATTCCCGCGAAAGACGTTGCTCATCTTCTACCAACCAATCACTTTATTCTGAATATGGTTGCCAGGAAAAACATGCATAACTGCATGCCCTGTGCATGCGGTGGAATAACGACGCCATCGGAATGCTGGTGTTATTTCTGTACGGAGTCTCTCTGTGCTGATCACGCCGTATACCATGGCAACCTAACATCACGCAATATTCACAGAGTCCAAAGTATTAACGATGTTTCGAAAGACGTCGATCTGGCGTACTTACCGGGATACTGCGAGGTTCATACTCTCCAAAAACTGAAGTTTTACTGCGAGGACCATGATGTTGCGGCTTGTGACACGTGCAGGAAAGCGTATCATCGTCAATGTCCAGGTTTAGTCACTACAAATTCCGAAGCAGAGGAACTTCGACATGGCGAATATGTGCAAGATATTACTGATAAACTGCATGACATGGAGAGGAAATCCGTTGACATGCTCGACAAACTGAGTGAAAATTTATCCGATCTTTACAGCTACCGAATAAACGATGAAGATTCCATAACAGGGTTACGACAAAAAGTGACAAATCACCTGGACTCTTTGGAAAAGAAACTAGTCAACGAGTTGGCTTTGAAACAGAAAGAAAAAGAATTCGAAATTCAAACACAAATTGGAATCTTTGAGAAGAAAAGAGAAACGCTTTTATTCTACAAGCGTCTTCTAGAGCTATTGCAAAGCGAGGGGTTGGGTGTACAAATTTTTTTGGAACTACCAAGCATAGGTCGACAGTCCAACATCTTGGCGGAGAAAATGCATCACAGAGCAGCGATCATGCAAACTAGTTCTATTCATGTTGAACTCAATGATATCATCGTTCAGTTAGATTCAATGGGTAGCGTAGTAGAAATGAATACTAAATTCAAACCAGAATTTCCTTATGTTCCCGGTTCTGGAATGAGGAAACTCGAACTTCAGTCTCCTCAACCAACACCTAGAATGGAGACCCTTCACAAAAGGTTGAAACAAGGGTTTCTGGTCATTAGATTTCAGAGTAGCACAATCAGCGGCGCCACAACAATCGAAGGACGCTTAGTACTGGCCGACTACACTAGCCGCGAGATTCGGGCCTATTACGACAACGGAAATCGAGACGACTCGCTCAATATTCAACATTTGAGGGGGAATCCGTGCGATTTAGTGGAAGTCCCCACTATCAATGACGGATACACTCTCATAATATCGTTTCCACAACAACATAAGATAATGCTCCTTCAGTGGGACGATGCTGTAGTGTTCGAACAATTGCACGTAACCAAACAAGAATGTTATGGCGTCACTAATGTTGGAAACTCCGTCATTGTAGCCTGCTTAAAACACTTAGAATTTTGGAAAGTGGGAGAAGATTTATCAATGAAGCGAAAATCGGTATTACAAATCCCTGGAGATAAAGTTCAGAACGTTCATCCAGCGGATCAGAACCGGATCTACTACTCCGATTCCTGTGACGGTGGATCGTTTTATTGCATCAATAAAGATGGGACAATCGTGTTTGAGTATAATCATCCGGAGCTGTTGTTCCCCCGAGGCATTGCGACAGATAGGGATGGCAACATCTATATTGCAGGATACAAGTCCAACAACATCCACAAGCTTTCCCCTGAGGGAGAGCTCAAGCAGTTGATTGTGCCTCAGATACAACTGTTCTATCGTCCTCGGGTGATTGTCGAAAACGGAGGATCCGTATTTGTTGTTTATAGGAAACACAAAGTTTTAGAATTGTCATAGAAAATACCGGTGGATATAGCTACTCAGTTTTAAGAAAATTACATGTATTTGTTGTTATTTATTATTGCGGTGCACAGTTCAGATATTCACTTCATAGTTGAAAATGGTTAAAAACATGCATGCAACATTATTATTCTGCCAGAAATAAATCATATAGTTGATTTCATAAAGCAAAACGGTATTCTTTTCATTCAACTATATCTTAAACTGTAGACAGTTTTGTGTGGTCATTTGTTAAATTAAAACTACAAAGATAAAGCAAATTCCAAGCCACGACCTGTTTATTGTATTGAAGACAGATTTACATTGAAAAAAAAAGGTGAAGAAATTTTCTAATACACCAAGATTTCAAAATGAAGTTAGTGACTGGTCACAACATGTCTATGCATGTTTAATACAATCAGTATAAGCATTCCCCTAATTCTTCACCCTTCCAGTGTCCAGGAATCACCACTTTCCACCCTTGCCCCCTTTCTTTTTTCGTTTCTGGGCCTGGGCTGGCTTCTGTTGACGTGGACCTTGAGCAGCAGGGGCCGGGGATGGGGCAGTTGTACTGGTCGTAGAAGCAGTCCCGGGATGAGGAGAGTTGGGGTCACTACCTGGGGTCTTGCTGGCATCTCTGTTAACAAAAAATCAGTGACAATGAATTTTTCTCCATTTCTCCTGCTTTACTTTTGTTTCCATCTACATGTATGCTGAAATTTTGTCTGAGATTTTCCATAAATTTTTTAAAGACAGAGGACTTCATACAAAGAACAACTACTACAGATTCCTTATTTATACGATTGCACACTATCATTTAATTACAGTCCCTTCATACCCTGACAAATTTGCACTCGGATTGCCATACTGTATTCTAATTTCGGGAATCATTTCATACCCTACACCCAAGGTTTGATTGTTTCTTTTATATCCCGTCGAGAATTTTTCACTCTTATTGAGACGTCACCAGCTGTTGGTGAAGTATCACAAATTTTGACCTTTCACCTATGCTTAGCACTTATGGCCATAGCAGAGAGGGTTCTTTAATGTGCCAACGCCTACCGCGACACGGGACCTCTGTTTTTAAGGTCATATCCGAAAGACCCGTGATTCTCACTTCTAAATACCAAGCACTTCACGAAGGAGCAAACACAACCTATGTTAACATCTTGGGTTTGAGGTGGCCATATTGCAAGCGGGTCTCAAACTCATGACCTCCCAGTTACGAAGTGAATGTTCTACCACTGAGCAACCGTTAATGATTTTATCAAGAGTCACTACATACTCTGCCAACTGGGTATGAAGTATTCTTGGTAGGAAGTAACCTGGGTACGAAATGGTCTGGGTAGGAAACAACTTGCACCCTTAACATTTGTGTTATTTTGTGAGAAACCATTCCCTTTTATTTTTAAAGTTCTAAAAGAAAATAGCTTTTGTGGTTTTAATACATTCTTGCGAACTGATTTCACCATATCGTGTGATACAAAAATCTACAATTATATTGGCAAAATAGCGACAATGACTTCCAATCATTTTACTTACAGGCTGTCGGTCACTCCACTGGTAGCTCCTTGAGGACCTTTACCTACGAGTGAAAATATTTACATTAATTTGAGTGCATGATAATGAGACATTCAAAGCACAATCCAATTAATTTTTGCTAAACTGATGTGTAAAATGGTTGAGTAAAAATGGTACCAATTTCCTTCCGTTTGTCCCTTCTCTTTCCTCGGTAATATGACCGCTCTCTCCTAGGTAACCATCTCTCAGGGTCGATCTCGGCATCAAGATTCTTGGGCATCTTGCCTGTGAAACATTTTAAACTCACTGTAGCAGTCATTCTGCATACCATTAACATAACAGATATTAAAGGGAAAGGCAACCCAAATTTTTTTTACATAATAAATGATAAGATTAATTACATGATAAAGATTTATCATATTATTCTGTTGATTCATGGCCTAGATAAGCCTCAGTACTAATTTTAAAATGTTAAAAATTGAAATTCCCGCCATCTATAGAGGCTGCCATGAAGTGGAACTCTATTGTATTCAAGACCACAAAAATCAATTTTTGTATTCAAGACCACAAAAATCAATAATTTTGACGTCGCACTATCTATTCCGATTTTGATGAGATTCTAAGATCATCAAAAATGTGCTTGTGGTAGATTTTAAGAATACATTGTAAATAGGTGGATGCCTTCTTGTCAAGCAGTTAATTACACTAATGCAAAGGGGAGAGTTGAAAAAAGTTTTCCCCCCGAAATTCCTGACCCAAAAAGGTTATTTGAAAACAACCGTGGATCCATCATTTGCGTAATGACAAGTTGAGGTTTGAGACATGTACATTTATGAAGAATTGAGTACCATCTGCCTGGTCTGCGACTCAACTGAATGTCTTCTTTTATTAAATTCCTCTTGCGAAAGAATGGGCTCAAATCTATACGACTCCAAACTTAACTTTACGTGACTTGTCATGTTTACAGTGCTGCTGATGAAATAAACCAGAACCGATGGTGTGACGTAATAAATTAAACTTCAATGGCCGCTCTCTTAGCAGCGGGTAATTTGAAATATAAGATAGATTAATATTGATTTAATTGTTAAGCAAGGATTTTTGTTGTTAAAGAAGATCATTTACGATATCAGTAAGTAATACTTTATTCATGAAGGCAACAATGTGGTTAGGGTTACCTTTCCCTTTAAATGAGATTTCAATCAATGACATTTTGCCCGTCTACCAAAATTAACAATAACAAAGTGGCACATTAAACACAGTGACACGGTTAACAAGATGACACAGTTAATGCTGTGACACGGTTAACAGCGGCAGTTAACAAGATGACACAGTTAATGCTGTGACACGGTTAACAGCGGCAGTTAACAAGATGACACAGTTAATGCTGTGACACGGTTAACAGCGGCAGTTAACAAGATGCTGTGACACGGTTAACAGTGGCAGTTAACAAGGTGACATATTTAGCAATGTCACACAGTGACACAATTAACAAGGTGACACATTTAATGTAGTGACACAGTTAACACAGTTACAATGGTCACACATTTAATGCAGTGACACAGTTAATGTAGTGACACATTTAATGCAGTGACACATTTAATGCAGTGACACAGTTAACCAGTACATACCCTTCCTCCTCTTCTTTTTCTTCTTCTTCTGTACGATCATATCACCACCGCTACAATAAAACAAGGCTTCAAAGTGAATACTATCTAATAATCAAAATCAGATGTTAAATCTCATCACTTACAACAGAAATGTTTGTGTAACAAGTATGCAGGTGGATCTAACACCCAATTTCAATTAGTTTGTAAGTCAATACAAAGTAAAATATTCTTTTACTGCTAAATGACACTGAACACAAAATTATTTTGTTTCTGTTGTTGCTTTCTACAAAAAAATTAAGTCAAAAAGAAATCAGTAAAGTTTTAGTAGACTATCTTCTACCTTTTCAGAGAATGACCTTGTTTGAAGGTTACACAGGATACATATGTCTTAAATTACACAAACTAATACTCATAATCACACAACCTATCACTCAGAATTACACAACCTATTACTCAGAATTACACAACCTATCACTCAGAATTACACAACCTATTACAGTGAAACCTCTCCAAACCGGCCCCTCATAAAACTGGTTCTCCCTAAATATCGGCCAATTTTCAAAGTCCCAGCAGAAATCTTAATATTTCCTTACAAATTCTTACAAAACCAGCTACCTCCGAAAACCGTACACTTTTTAAAGCACATTTGTTAACAAACGTGTAATTTACCCTTATAATACCGGCCACTTTTTGAAGATGAGAAAATTTTGGCCAGATGGGTGATCAAGATCATCCAGGTGTGAAAATGTCTGACCAGCCAGGTGGGAAATTATCAACCGGATGTGTGAAAAACACAAGTGACCTCTATGGTTTACCTGTGCTGTCAAGGGTGTTAACAGACACTTGGCTAATCCAAATGACCCTTCCAAATTTTGTACAAAATGTAATAAACAGATACTGACATATTGAATGAATACAGTATCTAACGCCACATTGTTGCATCATATTATTGTATGGACATAAGCGGTAGTTGATAAAGAACAAATGATAATTATCAAAAGAAAAATTAATTTTCTTGGTTTCCATAGACTTAGAATTCCTAAGAAATATTCAAATTACAATTTCATATTTACTACTGTACTTTTTAAAAATGTCAAAACAAATTTGTTAATGACATGAACGATAGATGTAAACAGAGTATTTATAGGTAAGAGAAATTCCAATAATAAGCCTGTGTTTTATTTATGTATTATTCTGTTATAGATTTCTAGTTTAAAATTAGATGATTTCAGCGAGTATATTTCTTTTAATATTTACCTGTAGGTACGAGCGGACTCATTTGATCTCCACCGATAATTGATCATAGACTACCCGATCAAAGTGAACAGTATCTACTTCGTGAAAATTGAGATAAAATGTCTCTAATCCTTCTAAACCGGCCATTTTTTTTCGGTCTGAGAGCCGGCCAGTTTAGAGAAGTTTCACTGTATTCAGAATTACACAACCTATTACTCAGAATGCTGGAGAAACTTACGGCCCAGGAGAAGGTGCAGCATCAGTTTTCTTCTTCATGTATTTAGGACCGAGTGTGCTGAAGGAGGATTCCAGCTGGTCGACGTCAATATCTTGTGCTATCTCTTCTACTGAGGGCAGGTCCTTACTAACTCTTAGACAGCGTTAAAGAAGCTCGCAATTAAAAATTTCTTATAAAGAGAAAGAATGTTCACTCATGTTGCCTTACTTTTACAGAGGGATAAATCTTGTACACTTCAACAGCTAATAATAGACCCACACATGGCAAATCAAACAAAAGGTCCATGGGCCTTATCTCCCACCTGAGCAAGAAGAGGTGTGGTGTGAATAAATGTCAGCTAAGCGTAATGTCAGAGGTTGCTTGCATATATATTCTAAAATCATGTAAATTTGAATATACATTCATCAAAAAGTTTTTAAAAATTCAAAATATATCATCAATGTTAAAGTTTGAACAACTGTGGCCCCTTCCAGGGATCATGACATGTTAAAATCTGAAACTACACTGAACGAGAATGCTTGCAAATAAATTTGACAATTCTTTTTCATCTGTGGTTGTTGAAAAGAAGATTTTATAATTATTATTCCAATACATAACCAAAGTCTCTATTTTTGCCTCATCCAGGCCCCAGGGGTCATGCCATGAACAAACTGAACATACATTACAAAATATGCTTGCATATCAATTTGTCAATCTGTTCACATGTGGTTCTTGAAAAGAAAATTTTCTATGATTTTTCCCATTTATAACCAATATTGACCCTTGTACCCCTACTGTGGCCCTGCTCTGGCTTGGGGGGTGGGTGGTGGGTGAGGGGGTGTCATGATATCCATAAACATAATAAAACACTTCATGAGTATGCTTACTTACTGACAATTAACTGTAATCTTTTAAAGAAGATTTTCAAAAAGATTTTTCCTATATATATGTGTGTAACCAATACTAACCTTTGAACCTCTTTTGAGGTCCTGCTCTGACCCAGGAATCAATATTAAACTTTGATTCCACACTGTTGCCCCAACCTGGGAGTCATGATATGAACAAACTTCAATCTTAAGTATACAAGCAATATTTCTTTTAAGTTTGGCTTTTCTGGTTTATTTGTTCTTAAGAAGTGTTTTTAATTATCTCCCCTTGGAAAAGGGTATGACCCTTCTTTTGTAAAAACTTGAATTTCCACCAACCAGGGAAAAATTGAAAACGTGAAAAGTTTACAGACAACAGACAAATTTTGATCAAATTTCGACTCGCTAAATACCACATTAGGATTTCATATAGTCTGGCCATTGTAATAATGATTAAAAAAGATTCTAGAGTAAAACTTTGTATATCTTTTGTTGCCTCACCCGACCAAGGGTCACATTTTTTAAAAAGCTTGGTCGCAAATTGTTCTGTGGCTTTAGAGAAGTCAAAAATGATAAAATTCCTTGCTTGTATATGTACAGGCAACAACATTTCCTAAAAACTTAATTAGATGACACAATCAGTAAATCATGAACATGCGCATACATGTATATCCTCATCAACAGAAAACTCATTTCTTACATCTCTGCCCACATAAAGGATACAGTTTAGCTTTTGTAGGATCAAACTGAGAGTAGGCAGCAATCAGCTGAGCTAAGATTCTGGGATCATCTGGCTTCTTCCTGTAAAACACCGCAACATATAAGTCAGTAACAAAAAATTCTCAACAAAAGAGAAAAACATCTGAATGCAATTCCATTATTAAAGTAGACGTCTTGGATAAGATCTGATGTTTAATTACAATCCACAAAATATAACACAGTCTAATACTTTGAACTCCTTTTAAGGGACTTCTGTTAAACTGCTGTGTATGTCACAATCTGGGATGTTATCGTTATTGAAGTTCATTTGGGTTTTGGATTGTCGTTATGGTCATTTCACATAAGATCTAAGAAATGGAAACTTTCACACATGCACTGTTACAAAGCTAACTCTGTGGACTTTACTTACACATGTGCACTCCTTGGCCAAAAAGTTGAGTTCCCAATAAAAAATTTCCCTGTATATATTTCATACAAAACTATCTTCATTCAATAAATTCTCATGAAATAATTTTTAATTCAATTTTGATGAAAAAAGTGCTGACCTCAAAAATGTTCACAGTATCTTGTAAAGATTTCAAAGTAAAGCTATATGATAAAATGACAATTTTAACAAACTTTAATTTAAGACTACTTCTTTTTTTAATATACTGACATGAAAAAACACACCCTCTAATTTTCCGCAAATTCTTGTCATTTCATTTAAATACATCGTTTAATTTTTACAACTAATATACACATCTACTTTACAGGATAACACTGTGAATTCAGAGATTGGGAGGGGGGGGGGGGCACTCTTGAGATAAAATGCAGTCGCTAATGACAGAGATTCCTTTATTCAGGGCCACACAGGCACTGAGTAACACACATGCACTTTTATAATGACCAAAAACGATAAATATAAATCTTACTTCCTCAATTCCTCCAACATTTTAGCTGCCTGTTGAGGACTCCCGTTCTTTAACTGAAAGTCAGCATTGGCTCTCATCAATACTGGGAGGGAGGGCGACTTTGGCTGAAATAACAGGAACAATAACATCATAGATAATATCCCTTTGAATGTGAAAGACAGGCACATTCAGTGCTGGCCTGAACTATGTTTTTTTTTTTTTTTACCTGTAATCTGATCTCACCTGGTTTTTGTTGTACCAGTCCACAGTTTGAACCAGAACCTCAGAGGCCGAGTCCTTGTCTTCCTGGTTGAGATACAATGTCACTAGGGCGGACACCTGTAGTAGGTCACACACTAAACTTAGTAATCAAAACTTCAAATTCATAACATGTACTTTCTACATGTCTGTAAATTAATTCAGAAACTTGATTAATTGGACGTCAAATCACAATACTTAAACAATTCACCGAGTAATTTTTTTTTTTACATGAATATGTTCAAAATATGCTTGAGCTTTAAAATGTTTAAAATCTTCTAAATAGATATATTACACATCAACAAGTAAAATATGAACCTACCACTCCTGGTTTGTATCTTAGATCCCCTAATGACTTCAGGGAGTTGCACGCTTCATACACATGGCCATGGGTGAGATATAGCTGGGCCATCACTACCTTGGTGGTCAATGCTTTATCTGGATGGGTGCCGGCATAGTCCTGTTACAAGAAATCTCATTCAATAATTCTGATCCACACACATAAAACAAACAAACTCCAGTAATCATTCGGGATTATAAATTTTGAAATACATGTACATCATTCATTGCTACTTTAAACCAATTTTTACAATATCAATTTCTAAAACCCTTCAAAATTTATTTACATATTCCATTTCTGGATGTCTTCTAGTATGCAGGAAGATTTTGTTTTTTTTGTTTTTTGGTGTGCACATACATGTACCAGTACATCAGATAAACATTAATATTATATCCAGGGAAGAAAAAACAAACAAAAAAGAAACAAAGCATAAAATGAAGGTGTTTGGGATTTGAGAAAGAGCGAGAGAGGGGGGTGTGTGTGTAAGAAAACAGCAGGTTCCATAGATTCCATTGGGCATCAAACTTTTCCTTTATACCATTTTTATACGAAATAAATTTTTGTGTTTCATCAAAAAAAATTCATATGGGATATTGCAGCATGCACACTCAAGGACTTCTCATTGCATCTTACTGTGTACACATAATATTTAAGCCATAAGACAATAGTATTTAGTATCAGACTATTATTTTCAGTAAAACCAAGAATAAATGATTTTTTTTTAAAAATAGCTATCTGTAAATCAGTCTTATCTTCCAGAAAATGCAAAATTGAAAAAAATCAGATGTATACAATTTTGATAACATACATGATATATCTGACGCAGACATTTCCTTCTCTATTAACGATCAACTTTATAAGAAACATTACTTTTAGAAATAAGAGGTAAAACTATCTCTTATGCATCATATATCAAAAAGAAGAAAGAAAATGAGGAAAAAGAATTAAAAGAAAATATCAAATTACTAGAAGAAAATGTTTGTGACAGAAATATCAATGAATTGTGTAGTAAAAAGCAAGAATTAGAAAACATTAGAAAAGATAAGTTGCATGGTATTTATGTAAGAAGTAGAGCTAGATGGATTGAAGAATGAGAAAAACCATCACATTATTTTTGTACTTATAGAAATTTCACTAGCAAAATCATTAGATTAGAGTGTAATGATGGGACAGTAATTTATAAACAATCAGAAATATTAAGGGAAACAAAAACATTCTATGAACAATTATATACAAAAAGCAATTTAAACACAATTATAGACTTGTACTATGAGCTTGGTATTGAAGATGCTCCAAAACTTCAAATAAAGAATCGGAATCACTTGAAGGTAACATTACCATTGAAGAAGCCTCCAATACCCTTTACAAAATGAAATCAAATAAATCCCCAGGATCTGATGGTTTTTCTGCTGAATTCTTCAAAATGTTTTGGAAGTATATTGGTCTCTTTGTAGTTAGATCTATTAACTATGGGTACAAGAATAACAGTCTTTCTATTACACAATGACATGGTATTATTACACTGTTACCGAAAGATGACAAGCGAGACAATATTTAAAGACCATTGGAGACCAATTACTTGGTTATTACACTGTGTATAAAGTTGCATCGGGCTGTATTGCGAATAGAATAAAAAGATACTTAATAGACAAAATAATTAATCAAGATCAAACAGGTTTCATCCCCAACAGATGTATTGGGGAAAATACAAGGCTTATTTATGATATAATGCACTATACTGAAGAAGAAAATATACCTGGATTATTACTACTTATTGATTTTGAAAAAGCTTTTGATAGTCTTTCATGGATATTTATACAAAAAGCACTAAAACTTTTTAATTTTGGCCCTTCAATTAGGAATTGGGTATGTAGGAAGATTTGACATTTGTCAGTGAGATTTTAACTACTAAGGCCAAAATAAAACACGCGTGTTTCTGGTTTCCCCACCCTACCAACATTTTTGCTGTCAACCCTAAATATTTCATTGACAGTATATATCACTAAAAAAAAAATCTGCAATTTTCAAACTGGAATTTTTATATTTTCGCGTTTGAGTTTCTCTGATTTAAATTTTGACTACTATGGATCTTCACAATGTTTGAAAAGTATTTGTAATGTATATAGACCTTTTAAATACCAAAACGTATTAAAAACTAAGATTTCGAATAAAATGGTTAAATAAAATGAAATGTTTTACCTTCCTATCTTACCTAAATTTTTGAGGAGTGAAATAGGAAATACCTATATATTTTACTTTGACCTAAATGTTATTAGTGGACATTCGATTACTGCAATTTTTCTGTTCTCAAGCCTTAGACATGTATATAATTTATAATTCCATAAAAAATACTGAGGAACTGTAAAAGTAAATACATTTGCAATGCCCCTCAAAAACGATTCTCAGACCCAAGGCCATATTCACAAAGCCCCGCAGATACAATTTTCAGACCCTAGGGTAATGTTTGCAAAGCCCCTCAGAAATGATTCTCAGACCCAGGGTACAGCCCCTTAGAAACGATTCTCAGACCCAGGGTTAATGCTGGTGTCAAGATATTACATGTACAAGAAATAGATGAAAACTTTAGTCTCCAAGTCACACTATCACAGAATGGGAAAAACACCTATAGAATGGCAGACAGGAATGAGAAGGTAGGGAAAGAGAAGATTTATATAGAAGGAAGTGTTCCTACGTGTATATACACCTCCAATCTAGTAGGCAATATTTATCATTATTGATTGATTGTTTGACTTTTATGTCTCTTTAACAATTTTTTCCCCCTAAAGATAGATAGAGTGTAGGATAGAAGTGAAGGGAAACAACTCTGTATATCCACTGCATTACTTACATTAAGAAGTTTCTGGGCTTCATCTGCTTTCTTCTCCCTCACAAACTGAGCAGCTTCTATCAGGACAGGTGAGGCCATGTCTGGGTACTGCTTCTTCAGCTTTCCTGCCAAGGTGTGACACTGCTCTGCCTGCAAATACACAACACTTCAACCATAAATTTGGTGCATACGGTACTTAATTTTATTTTGTCCTAATTTTACACACAAGTTTTCCCTGGCAATAATTAAATATAATGACCAAAAATGATCTTTGTGAAATAAAAAATTAATTCTGATGTAGATTTTTGAGGTAAAATTTCTTATCGATCATAAACATATTAGTAAGCATTAACTTTACAGATTATGACAAGGTAATTGAAGTACCCAAAACTTTGGAGTAGACATACAAAAATATTCTAAAATAACTCTGATACCACTGGGAATACAATATACATTTTTGGTGGTGCATGAAAATATGCAATATCACAGAAGTCTACCTGATTGGTGTACATGTGCAGCAGACACTGGTTAACATTAATGGAACACTTCTGAGGGGAAGTCAGTTTCTGTTTTAGGTTGTCTCCAGTAGCAAGCTTCATCTTCTTCTTGGAGTCAAAGACATTTTGATCCTATTCACAAAAGAAAGGATTACCAGCACAGCATGATTAACTGTACTTTCAGAATAGATTTAAAAGTGGGCCAATTTTCACTTATTACTAAGGTTTGATAGCTTAGTTGGGATGTAATCATGTGGTTTCTCTATATTGCAAATTCTGTATTTTGTTCAGGTCTTGAATTCATTGGAGTTCCCCACAACATCAATGAAAATTGAGCCACAACAAAAATTATTCTACAGTACGATTTCTAAATATCATTTTGCATTTGAACAAATAATAGGTTAGAAAATATGCCCAAAAAATGGAAAACTTTGGATCAAATTTCATTTAATATCATGCTTACCTTATTGAGAGTGACAACGTTGTTAGAGGCTACTGCTAGAAGACCCATATCATCAGGTCTGAAAATTTAAATATTGGGTACTGTAAATCCCTTTTCTTTCACCACACAATATTTCAGAGACCTTGTTTTTCCGGATGTATCCTCGAGACATATGAATGTTTTATTCTTTAAAAATTACTTTGCCTATCAACAACAACATTAGCAAGAACCTTATTTTTTTGTGATAAATAGAAGTGGGGCGGTATACCAACATTTCTTGTTATGATATGCTTAACACAGGCATTGCTATATTGGTACGAAACCATACACACATGACCTTTAAAATGGAAAATAAAAGTACATACAAGACATATTCTGATTAGTGGATGGAATGTTAATTATCCAATCAGAATCCTTGTATTGTGTTGTCATTAGTGCACACATAGAAAATGGCTACCAGTGCAGAAAATGATTATATGTAATATGTATCTGATTTGAGAACACACCATGTACATAAAAATCATGAATTTGGGAACAATATCAATTTCAAAGCATATGTAATTTGATTTTTTATTGTATTTTGTTTTGGTTGTCAAGAAGACAAATTAATACTCACTTTGTTACATTACAATTTGTTATGATATCGAGATACATGTATGATACTGTGTTGATGTATTGTATTGTAAGTTGTATATCGTCTCTCGTGTCAAAACAACACCCAACATTTGTGTTAATAATAAAGTTCTCTTGAAGAGGAAGTGATTTAGTCGATATCTTATTTGTACAGGTTTCATTCTGTGATGTCAAACACATTCGATATTTCTTTCTTACTCTCTATTTCATTTGAACACTTTCTAACATTTGTGAACAGACAATGTAATTGCAGACTTATTATAGGTAATTTTGTACCTGTTCTTGAGAACCTGGTTGTAGAGCTGCAGGGCTTCTTCATTTTTGCCAAGCTTTTGCAATACAAATGCCAGCTGAACTCTATAAGAAAGACATTGATAAATACGTTATTACTGCCTGGTTATCAGTCTGCTGATGAAATTACGGATATCTTATAAAGTTAACTGACATAACATTAAAATGAAACTGATCTTGTAGATGCAACCATTTGGGTACGAGTACTTTAAATTCACTTTATCAAGACTACTAAGCACAAAGCCTGAAAATATATACATGCACATTATTCGCAAAATGATTGGTGTATTCAACTTGATAAGCACAGCCAGAAATGAAATTTTGATCAAAGTTGTTGATTAAAATGTAAGTGTACTAAATGTTTCGCATGAAGTTGACCGAACGAGCACACAACACATCTGTGATGAAATATTCAATCAATCACTGCTTAATTACTAACACTTAAGTGATATTTTAGAAACACGAAATCGTTATATCATCAGCCACGGATGAATGCCTAAATACATTGAAATACTATAATCAATAAATCCTGAAATATACATGTATGTTACCTGATGATCCCAAGTTCCTCTTCAATCTCTTCCTCGGTCACATCCGGATCATCCTCAAAACTCTGCTTGCAATAAACTATCAAAACACATTGATTTGTGAATAGAAAGTTTAAAACACACATGAAATTCTGAATAGAAAATTTAACATATCAACAGTAAAACTATATTGTTAAAGAACTGACAACAAACAGTTGTATATCTGTCAGCAGGGTGCTGTGTTGTTACCTTCAGCTTTCTTCAGCTTCTGTTCTGCTCCCTTATAATTCCCTTTCCCAATAAGGTAACAAGCCATGTTGTAACACAGTTCATATGAATGTTCCTCCAGACCTGGGTCATCCTTTAAAGGAGAGAGACAACTGTGTTACACTATTATCAGGATTCCAAGAAACATTTAGGAATTCATCATACTTGTATCTATACTCTAAATCTTATTTTAAAACAGTTGTTGCTGAGAAGTATATTCTAGACCTGGCCTGGAGGTTACAGTTAACTTTTACCGTACTCATACTAAAACTCAGCCATGTTTGTTTTGTGTACAACTCTGAGCAAGCTTTGAAACATACTCGAAAAATCTTAAGCATTTACTCCATTTGAATGTCAAAATGATTTTATAAAAGTTTTATAACCTTCACTTTTAAGCATGAGTACGATTTAGAGTACAAAGTTTGAGTTTCACTTTGAAATGAAAACATGCTCAAAAAAGGTTTGTAACCTCCAAACCAAATGTCTTGGTTTTTGAAATATTTCAGTACAGAAGAAAAAACTTACCATGGTTTTCCCATCCCAGAGTTGCAGTGAGGCAAGAACAGCTGAAAGATTGGTCTGTCTCTCTTCATCATAATCATCCTAGTCAAGAATTAAAATCAGAATATCAGCCATTTGTTTTGTGCAATATGATGAAAGAGAGACATAATAAAAGACAAACCTCACCTCTGAGTTTTTAATGACATCTCTATAAAGATCATAGCATTCTTGATATTCTTCGAGACGGTACAGCTAAAATCAAATATTGAATTCAGATGAGTTATATTCCAAAATAAAGTAGAATTTACACTGAATATGCAGTATCCGATGTGATGATCTTATACACTTAATAAAGTGCACCGCCACGGCACATGATACGCCCGTCACATATTGTTACCATGAACATATCACCATGAAGAGATAGGTATGCATGGAACCAAATGTCAACCTTCCTTTAAGAATCTTACCTACTTTATGGCCTCATGTGACATTGCTTCAAATATTGATAATGTAAGCTTAATGATTTTTAAAAGGATATAAAAACATTTTCCCAAATGGTTTCAATGAAATGATTAAAGTGTAAGATAGCCCTTTATCCAAGCAAACAACTTACAATAAATGGGAGTACTCAAAAAGGTTGATTTATTCAACATATCAAAAAATACACATATCAGTATCTGCCTTTGTCAAATCTTCAAGTATAAAAGTAAAATATGCATGGTGATGTCAATATAAATAAATATAGATTAAAAACGGTTATTTCAAATACTGGTGCATCTCCTATGGTGTAGTTATTAATTAGAAAAAAATAATACATCATATATTTCTCAACTGGTTGTGTTAGACTTGAGAAATGCACATCTGCAGCTTTGCTCATTGTATTTTAAGGAATGAAGAACAATGCACAGCGTAATAAAACATCAAACATTAGTCATTATGTTTATTCTTAGACTGTAAAACTGTCATCTTAGTGAGACATGACAATCTGCACCTTGTTGTTGAGATATAAAATAAAAATATATTTTACAATATCATATTAATTCTTAAACTTTATACCAAATTAACTTTCAAAGTAATGGCTACCAATTAGAACTGTTCTAAAATTTGACAGATCAATTAGAAGGCCAGATTCCTCTGCCCAATTCCCGATTGCAAGAGATATAGATAGCACCTCCTTGATCAGATTGCTGTAACAGAAATCTTCTAAACTCATTAATTAATCTGTAATTTGACAGAATGCAATTTTTCTGTTAGCAAAATGCCTCCTGAATTGCTTGATAATTACACCCATGGGACAAGGGAAATTTCTCTTGTTACTGACACAAAAGAAATAATTTGTTTGTTATATACTGCTGTATAGTACAGTGTATATAATGAAGAATGTGTAGTTTCTTGAATTAACATTTTTTAATATGGTTATTGCAATACTATTTCATCTGTTCAGATTTACACAAATGCCCAATCTGCAGCTTTGTTCATTGTATATCTTTTTTCTGAACAATGCCACAGCCATAACAAAACATCAAAATACTAATCATTAAAGTAGGCCTTTATACATATTGCAACCATTTGTTGTCTTAGTGAGAAATGATACTCTGCATATAGGTTGTTGAGAAAAAAAATTAAAAATTATATAGTACAATGTCAAATTAATTTTGAAAATAAAGACTAACCACAACAAACAAATTCACTTTCACAAATAATTTCTGGTATATCTGCAATTAAGAGGCTAAGATCTCTCTGCCCAATTCCCTAGAGATAAAGATAACACCTGCTTGATCATGTTGATCAGAGATGCTCTACACAAAACTCATTAATTAGTCTTGTCAAAATGCCCTTTGCATGCTACTCCCATGGGACAAGTGGAATTTCTCATGTTATTGTTAGAAACAAAGGAAACATTACATAGGCTAAAAAAAAGCTGTACAGTATATCATAAAAAAAATATGTGTTTTCTTGATGTAACATTTTTGAATGAGGTTTTCTACAAAACTCTTATATGAGTAGGGATTGTACCAATTATAACATACTTTTTTCAAAAAATCATTTCAACTTAATGTCACAGTGACCTTAAAGTACAGTGTGACACACCTTCTACCTAAGATGCATAAGATGACCAAGTTTCATGATTCTAGATCAAATAGTTTTCAAGTTATGAGCCGGACAGGGTTTTACCATATTTGGCCATATCTTCTTAATTAAAAGTCACAGCGACCTGGTTTTAATGTGCGACACACCTTCTACCCAAGATGTATCAACTGACAAAGTTTGATTATTCTAGGCCTTATAGTATTTAAGCTATGAGCCGGACACGAAAAAGCTAACAGACGGACGGACAGACGGACAGACAGACAGACGGACAGACGGACATGAAGGCCATAACATAATACGGCCCGTCTTAAGACGGGCGTATAAAAATGTGTAACGTAAATGTCATTATGATCTATTTAAATTATCTTTTTAGAAAGTTGACAAACCACTTGTGCCAGCAGTTCCTTGATCCTAGTGTCTGGTTGGGATATTCCTCTCAGTGTGCTGAGAGCATCCTGTGTTCTGTTCAGACGATATTCACAGTACGCCTTCTCAAATGCTACATAACTGTAAAAGCAAAAATAACTGTTAGATTAAACAACAAACACGTAACATTATCATAAAAAATGAAGAAATGCAAATATCTCATCAATTAAAAACTGTAACACATTTGTTTGCATATTCCTTCTTGATTGTACCTTGACAATTCCTTGGATTTATGAATATGGGTCAGAGCCTCATCAAATTTGTCCAGTTTAATTAAACAAATTATCTTGCACTGAAAGGCTGTGGAATTCTTTCCATTTTCATGCACAACTGAAATGAAAGCAGTACAAGCTTAGCCAACCACATTAATACAGGTACGATATATCTGTGTACTACATTATTGATAATCATTATGAAAGTTATGTCATAGGTACTGTTTTTAGAATAAGACCACCAGAAATTTGTTACTATGTGTATAATTATATTAATGTAGTTATACTTATTTCAAACTGGAATAACTGGGAAATGTAAGATAAAATGTTGAACATTTTCATAAAGAAAAATACACAGACACCATATATCACCGTACTAGACAGAGAATTCCATAATATTTTGTCATTTGAATCAAGGTTTTTTGAGGTGTGTGGGAGTGAGGGTTCTTCTGCTAAATAAGAGATGACCTCATAATTGAGTGTTTATAGCGAGCGCTGGCTCGTACTGCGAGCTCTAATGACTAATTCAAAAGCGCGCGAAATAATCCGAGCTAAATCTAAACCTTACACAAGAATTTTTTTTATGCCAATCCCAGAAGTCTCTTAATTGTCAAAAATGAAGATGATCTCGCAAAGTCACACCTTGGACTGTAATTGTGAACTTACGTGGATTATCATCCTAATATTGTGGTCTCCTAGCTCAAAATTCAGTGCACCATTAGGTGAAATGTTTAACGAAGTGCAATGTTGATGAAAGGCAGGGTAAGATGATGTGTGATATCATGTCTACGTTTTGGCGTACATCATAATAAGACTGACAGTGGCGTATCTAAATACTTGTTCTTTCCATTTGTAAAAGTCATGCTACCGGGACAATTGTTAAACTATGCAAGAGTGCACAGGTTCTGAATTTGACAAATCTGACCAATATAAAGCATCAATCGCAAGATGAACTTTCAATGAAAAAAACCTATGCACATCCAACACAAAGACTTTTCTTTCAAATAATGGGATTCGTATGCTTTTAAAAGTTTTTCTGTCAAACTATGAAGCTATTCTATATTATCATACAATTAGTCTAAGAACAGGTTTATATGACATGGACTTTGTAAGCATACATGTTAACTTCCTCCTTTTCCAATATTTTAAAATAAATATAATCCATCGGTTCAATATTGATGCATTTATGACAATAATTAACTCAAGTAAAGCATATCCAAACTCCATTGATTTAAGCTATTCAATCCTTTGGCTGGATAGAAAACATCCATTATTGAGATTATTAAAATAAATGTGATGGAGTTAGAATTAGTGTTGAATAATCGGAAAAATTTCATAACTGATCATAATCGGAAGAACTGTATCGATCAATGATCGACATAATCGTTATTTACATGTATTTGATAAATGTTTATGCCTCGTTCACACGGATGCGCATTAAATTTTACTTCACATCAAATTTGATGCGAAGTAAAATAATGCGCATTAAATTAATTCGAATTAAATAGCGTTCACACGGCGGTAATATTTAATGCGAAGTAAACTAATGCGCATTAAATTCGTATGCATCTCTATTAAAGGGTGCGCGAAATAAATCAAAGAATAGACTATGTTATTGAAAATTATTTTTATAGATATTTTAATGAATATTGTGTAGATCTATACAGAATTCTTTGTTCAAAACGCTATTTAGGCCTACATGTAGTATACTACATGTTTACAATTTAGGCCTACATACATAATTCTGATCTACACATAAGGAGTTTTTTGTCGTGTTTATTTATATGTTCCCAAGAAATTACTTGTTATTTCCTCCGACAACCAGCATTCAATCTAGACAATCTATTGCTTGTTCATGGGCCCAATTTTAAAACTTCGGAACGTCTTTTTCACCATTCCGCTGACTACTGTTATGACGCAATTTTTAATTACTAATACGTATTATAAGTCTACTGTGACGTCATATGGTATAAAAATTAACAATGAGCGGCATATGTTTTAAAAAAGAAAATCATATTATCACTATTTTAAAACATTGTTGTCATATTTAAAAACAATTCCTTCCACATGTATTACTCAGTATGCCTATGCAGAGCACAGATTTACGTCTGACATTATCTAATGACATGCTGTTTGTACATGTTTTTAGTGATTATTATCATTGTGCTTAGTTTTTCGTACAAAACTAACATTAATATATATAGCTGACCATGGGTATGATGCATGTGACCCAAATTGGCCATTACGCATGCGTCTACATTTAATTCGAATTAGCTTCGCTTAGCGTTCACACGGAGCTAATGCGAAGTAAATTTAATTCGCATTAAATCGCGACGTCAATTTTAATTCGAAGTAAACTAATGCGCATTAAAATCTCCGTGTGAACGCGGTTCAGATTTAATTCGCATTAACTTACGTTTAATGCGAATTAAATTCTTCGTGTGAACGAGGCATTACTATTGTTGGGGTTATTTCATTTTAGTTTTATACCCGGATATGTGCATCATACACACATCTAGATATTAGCCTACTAGGCCTAACGAGGAATGAAATGTGTTTTTTCTAGCCACAAATCCAGATTATTAACAATAGAATGTCAATATGTTAATTTAAACTGTTTCCATACATGCCATCCAGTAGACATTGCCGTTTATAACAGACGTATAAAAGAACTGTATGTACATGAAAGTACTAGCTGGTTGTTGAGTTTATTGTTTAGCATGAAATGTACTTAATTACGAGGTATATCGAAATGTCATTAAAATTGGTTTTACTTTCAAGAAAAAAAAATCCAGACATGTATATATATATATATATACAATTGGAATTGTCAAATTTTCGGGACAACCTGTCCCTTCGTCAGGACGTGAAAGGATTACATTATGGAGAAAACTCCATAATGTAATCCTTTCATGTCCTGACGAAGGGACAGGTTGTCCCGAAAATTTGACAATTCCAATTGTTCATGTCGTTGGTCATTCTAGTGCTTTATATAATTATTTTCCCTGACCATTGTATCTATTTAATATAGATCCGACAGTTTTGGATACTGAATGTTGTTGGTTCTTTAGTGCTTTATATATATATATATATATATATATATATATATATATATATATATATATCTATCAAGTCATCAACTAATCCAAAATTCCTCTGACTGTTAACCCCCCGTTTTTATATCGAGACATTTGCGTGGGAGATTCAGAGCGGACTCCATGTTGAAAAGTGGGAATTCAGCTAATGTCGCTGCTTTGCCTACCTTTTAAAACTTTATTTCATGGATCTTGATAGGGTTCAGTTATCGGATGAGTATTCTTCCAAGTTAATCATGACTACTTTGACGCCGATTGAAAATTTGTGTGCTGACGTCATGCGCAAAGAGCTCGAATGGCGAGGAAGCACCCTAAGTCAAAGTGATGCTTCATTTGTCAGTGTTAAAGCTTTTTATATGGAGATATCATCGTATTAGTCATGATTAACTTGTAGAATAAGCATCTGATAACTGAATCCATGCGTCTTGGAAAGTAAACCTGTGAAATAAAGCTGTAAAAGGTAGGTAAAGCAGCGACAATAGCTGGCGTCGCTGAATCCCCACTTTTCAATATGGAGTCCACGCTGACTCTCCCCCACACGTCACAATATAAAAAACAAGGTTTACAGTCAGAAGAATCTCGAATTAGTTATCAGCTAGTGTATGGGCGACAATCAATTATGAAAAATAAAATCAATAATCGGAATCGAAGAGCCAAAAATGATCGACAATCGATTGTCGACGACAATCATTTCCTCACTAGTTAGATTGATTCAATATAAAACTCTGGGAGAAAACTAAAATAAGCTGTTTCTCCTGCATAATTTCATTCATGTACTGAATATTTGGCAAATAGATATTGTTTAAATTGAACCTGATCAAAGCATGAACATTACAAAATATACATTGTACTTGTAGCTGCACTCGCTCAAACGGTAGCACTGCCAACATATTAGTACACAGTATTTTAGTCAGTGTATCACGTTTTCACAGTGTTACACAAAAGTTAAACTTTTTAAAGTCTACAGTACAGACATGTATACATGCAAGTATCACATGGGTTACAGAGAAAATTCGATCTACAATAACTGTCCGGTCCCCTGTAACACACAGCATGTAAAGATCAGACTTACTTCTATTAGCTACTTTTAGAGCCTTTGTGTACTCTTGATTCTGTGCGAATTTGTTCAACTCAGCGAATCGCGCAGATAAAGAGGGAGCATCTTTTTCTGACTTTTGTGCCATATTGCACAGAATTTTACCGGAAATTGATGGCGATTTGTGAGGCAGCCGGTAAATCTAGTACTGCCGACTCCCTATTTTTATGGCATGTCAAACGTTGCAATATTTGATCTTTTCCATTTGTATTGTATAATTTTCCATTTGTATTCTATATTTTCATTTGCATTGTATAATTTTTCATTTGCATTGTATAATTTTTCATTTGCATTGTATAATTTCCATTTGTATTGTATAATTTTCCATTTGTATTCTATATTTTCCATTTGTATTATATGATTTTCCATTTGTATTCTATATTTTCCATTTGCATTGTATAATTTTTCATTTGTATTGTATCCAGGGAATGTTTATTTTGATTTGTTACGAAGGATTTCATTAGTTAACGTCACTGATGTACCACATCTGTAGACGTGCTTAGCACACAGGGCCGTAGCAATGACTGTTCTTTATCGTGCCAACGCCTGTGCAGCGACACGGGATATCTGTTTTTAAGGTCATTACGGAAAGACTCGCGATTCCCACTTTTAAACGCCGAGTGTATGGCAAAGGAGCAATCACTGTCTTTGTTTATGTCTTAGGTTTGATGCGGCAATGACAGTAACGGTTCTCGAACTCACGACCTCTCGCCCACAAACCAAGCGATAAATTACTGAGGTACCGGGATCAGGTTCATGCAGGACTAGTTATTTTTGAAAATACGTAGCTAGCTCTAGTAATGGCGAATCCCCCACCCCCTGATCCTTTTTTTAAATAGAACTCTCCAGAAAAGCATGCACATTTTTATTTAGCCATGATTTTAACAAACTTGAATCTGCACTATGTCAGGAAGCTTTCATGTAAATCTCAGCTTTTCTGGCTCAGTGGTACTTGAGAAAAATCTTTTAAAAGATTTTCTTATATATTTGTATGTAAAACTTTGATCCCTTATTGTGGCCCCATCCAACCCCCGCGGGCCATGATTTAAACAAACTTGAATCTGCACTATATCAGGAAGCTTTCATATAAATCTCAGCTTTACTGGCTCAGTGATTCTTGAGAAGAAGATTTTTAAAGATTTTTCCTATATACATGTATTTGCATGCCAATCTAATTAAAATTAAATGTTAGATCCGCTCACATACTAACATCTAATTTTAATTAGATTGTTTGCATGCAAAACTTTGATCCCCTATTGTGGCCCCATCATACCCCCAGGGGCCATGATTTGAACAAACTTGAATCTGCACTATGTCAGGAAGCTTTCATGTAAATTGCAGCTCTTCTGGCCCAGTGGTTCTTGAGAAGAATTTTTGTGATTATCTCCCCTTTGAAAAAACATGGCCCTTCATTTGAACAAACTTGAAAGCCCTTTGCCCGAGGATGCTTTTGGCCAAGTTTGGTTGAAATTGGCCCAGTGGTTCTGGAGAAGAATTCGAAAATGTAAAAAGTTTACAGCCGGACGGACGGACGGACAGACGACGGACAACAGGCGATCAGAAAATCTCACTTGAGCTTTCAGCTCAGGTGAGCTAAAAAAACAATGATAATAAGCATAAATTCTTCAAAATTCGCCTACTCAAAAGCGGTAAATCTAGTACTGTGTTGTAAATACAAAAACCGAAAACGGACACCGATACCGGTACGGTTAACAAACATCTAGGAGGGTTGAGAGATATAACACAATATGAGCCAAAGAAAAATACTATTAAAATGGAAAGAAATCATTTTTCAAAATTAATAAAATTTACCATTATTAGGCATTCTTTGTGGTTCCAAATTATGGCAGAATTCTAAGCCACAAAAATTATGTATTTCCCCGATTCTACGACGTGGACGTAGTTCTACCGCAAAATCCTCATTACAGTTAATTTATCTATAAGTCATTGATCGCAATCCAGGACCATCGGGAGTCGGCAGTACATTATATGTGTATATTTTGGAATTATTAAAACTATTCAACATCGTGGGTTTTTTTAAAAACAAGCTAGAGGCCCACAGGCCTTATCGGTCACCTGAGTACTAGTGAAAAGTATCACTACTTCCATGAGCTATGAAATCTAGAAAAAAAAATCCCTGTTCTGAATATCTAAGCTAAATTCTAATGTTCAGAAAAAGTATAAAACAAGATGTGTTCTTAAAACTTCACTGTCCTCAAAAGTGCATACACTGATGAAAGGCTTTAAATAATAGGTATACATGTATTAACATTAAAACACCAAAAGATATGACTAATTTGGACTCATCCTAAAGTCATAACCCTGGGTTATGAAATTCACCATTTTAGTACACCCTTTTCTGCTATTCCTAAGTATGCATTTAGATTTTATACAGTATCAGCAAACTTACACATAAATACTACATACTAAGAAGTAAGTTTGGGTCAAAACCCTTGTAACTCTGGGGATCATCAAATTTATAATTTTGGTAAAAGACTACCTGCTCTATCCATCTAGTTTCAATTTAGTATAAATAGCACAAAAGAAGATGTTATTCAAGTGTTTTACAAATAAACACTATATAACAAGTTCGGCCCCACCCTGGGGTCAGAACTCATGAAGTTTACAACTTTGGAAGAGGCTTTCCTGCTCTACATAACTATATGCATTTAGCTTTTCTTACTGTACATGTGCGGTTCTTGAGAATAAGATTTTTGAAAATTGGTCAATTTTGGGCAGTTTTTGCCTCGGTCTTAAGGCCCCAGGGGTGAAGGAGTCCTGAAATTTACAATTTATGTTCTCCTTGTTCCAAGTATGTTTCATACCAAATTTGAAAAGAATTGGAGTCATAGTTATCAAGAAGTTAACCCCACCCTGATACCAAAAAACGCCTACCCCTGGGATCATCAAATTTACATTTTTGGTAAAGGACTACCTGTTCTTTCTAAATATGTGTATCTATTTACTTTCAATTTAGTATCAATAGCACTAAAGAAGATTTACACATAAACACTATATAACAAGTTTGGCCCCGCCTGGGGTCAGAACCCCTACCCCAGGGATCATGAAACTTACAATTTTGGCAGAGGCATTCCTGCTCTACATCATTATGCATTTAGTTTTTTTCTTTTACGTGTGTGGCTCTTGAGAAGAAGATTTTTGAAAATTTGTCCATTTTGGGCTGTTTTTGCCCCGCCCCTAGGCCCCCAGGAGTCCTGAAATTTACAATTTATGCCCCCCTTGTCCCAATGATGCTTCCTACCGAATATGAAAAGAATTGGAATGGTAGTTATCAAGAAGAAGTTAAAAATGTTCAATTGTTAACGCACGGCGGACGACGACGGACGACAACCGATTGCAATAGGTCACCTGAGTTTACTCAGGTGATCTAAAAGGTATCTTTATAAAATCATACATTCAATTAAAAATGTCCGTTTTCGGTTTTTTGTATTTACAACACAAGTATTAGATTTGCCGCTTTTGGGTAGGCGACATTAAGAATTTATACTTATTATCATATTTTTTAATTGTGTGAATCAATTTAGACACTTTTTTTTCATCGTACAAACGACATTTTAAATCGTACAAACGACGTTTTAAATCGTACAAACGGTTTCCTAAATCGTACAAACGTTTTTTTAAAAATCGTTTCTACGATTTAATAAATCGTACAAACGATTTATTTTTATTTTTTTTAAAAGGTTAAATTGGCACGAATACGCCGTCGTAACAAAGACTGTTCCCGAGAAGTATGAAGTTATTATCTTCGCCGGTTTTAATATTGTCTATAAAACATCGCAATCCGGGATCATCGGGAGTCTTGAGTACTAGATTTACCGCCTGCCCATATTGGATCAACGGTAGATCGTTCCACGAATGGTTTTGAACCAGTTTCAAAATAGTATTAAAGAAAATGTTCCGTTTTTCTATCTAGATAAGTGTTGATTAAAGTCTTAAATAACTCCTTTTCAAATAACACAAAACAATGTGTATCAAAGGCATAAGCTAAGGATAATTAAACAAGAGGCCCAGAGGCCTTAATCTGTCACCTGGGCTGCGTTCAAGATCGTAGCGGCTAGCCTAGATGCTAGTCTAGCTATCTAGGTATATTGAAGGCACTGTATGAATTAACGCTTGTTACCCCTACGTAGGACTAACCTAGCACATCGTTTGTTTTGGCACTGCTCTGGAGTCAGAACCTCTACCCCGGGGATCATGAAATTCACGATTTTGGTAGAGGCCTTCCTGCTCGACATGATTATTCATTTAATTTTTCTTGATGCTGGATGTATATATAGGGCCTACATGTATATGACTATGCATGATCATGACAGACCTATGTTTCCCGGCAATTTCAGTAGTGCTAAATTCCACTCTTTGTCGGGAGGGGGGGGGGGGGGGCTTATATAGAAGAAAGCAATTTGTAAGTTGTAAAATTTAATATATGTTTCTGATATCGATCCTCTTCATTATATCAATTAAATATGTTTAGGCCTAATCAAACTCTTCGAACAAGGCCCAACCTACAAGCCCCCCCCCCCCCCCCCCCCCCGATCCCTTATCAATTTCATGTTCATATCCCTATAGTCTGACTATGTAGAAGATGAATTCCATTTTGTATTTGACTGTATAGAATACCAACACCTAAGAAAACCATTCAAAGAGTCCATGAACATTTTGTGCAAGAATTTTAAAAACCTGCATGATGTGTAATAGAGAAAAAAATATCTGGCTTAGGCCTAAATGAGCCAGGCAACGTAAATTTTATTTCTTTATAGATCTATCTTTTGGATAATCACTATAAATATGATTTATGTATTGGAAATAAATTACTTAAAATTAGGCTTAGGCCTACTTACTGTCTATCCCTAAATAATAATGATAATAAATAAATAAACGAATAAAGAAAAAAATAGATAGAAAAAGCGAAATAACAAAACGTTTTGTTCTATATTTCGTTCCTCTACATTTTGAAATAAAAGGGATACCCCCTTGGTTACCTCTTGACGAGTTCGTTCGAGTTGAATATCAGTCTCGTCCTCTGTGCGCTTCATTCTAAGGTGGGAAACGCTGTAGGAGGGAAAGTGTATAACTGAGTCAGACAACCAAGTGACAGGTTCTTGTAAATATTTAGGCTTTGTTACAATGTAAGTTTTATCGGATTTTTCACCTTTTAAAGATTATATTGTGCATCATGTCTGACTCAGAAGACGAAGCACCAGATAAGCAGCTGAAAATCATCATTATGGGAGATGGCGCTTCAGGAAAGGTGAGAAAAAGTTCTATGTTGGACAGTATCCAACGAGAATCTGCTGATCTCCTTGTCACGATCTCTTGATCGATCCAATTATGTAGAGGTTATCGTTATTTTCATGTTATTCAATTAGCTGAGTGTTTACTAGAGATTGTGATGTCTGTTTGACGTGAAGGAATGTTACAAAATTTTCATTATAATCTGTTATAAGCCTATATATATTAATAGCCATAAGCCAAATGCTGCTAATTTTTTTTTTAGATATTGAATGTATTTAAAAAAAAAAAAAAAAAAAGGAACAGCTGGCTAGCACGTATTTTGTATGTAGTCCAGATATGGTATATCTATATAGCACAATGTTACCACAAGATATATATTTTTTCATAATAGGCATTTTGAAAATTTGATACTAGGCTAGCATAGTTCTGTATGGTGTATACATGATTTCGCTGCTGAGCACTGATAATTCAAGATTTGAATTTTGATGGATCGATCAGACTTGTTTTAAGTGTCTTCATTTATAAATATTTTTAAAACACATGTAAAATAATATTTTAAGCTTAGAATATCAGATTATTTCTCTTCATTAAATTTCAAAGCCAAGAATACCCAGTTTATGATGCATATACATTTCTTAAAAGACAGGTTTTTATCACATATTGAATACATCATCAATAAATCAGTATTTATATGTGAAAGTAAAGTTCTTAATATGCCATATGAAATTGAAAATAAGATGTCATTATGTCTTCTGTTCTATGTGAACTTCCTCTTCATTGTGGTTCAGTGTTTTAATGTCGTTTTGAATCATTGTCATAGTGGTAAATAACCAATCTGTTAAACATTAATTGTGTATATGGAATAGAAATGGCATGGGTATTTTAAGCTTAATAAAATCTTTACGAGCCTGTTGCCCAAGGCTACCATGAAAAATGTTCTGGGTGAGACAGAAAATGTCAAAGAGGAAGCCAGATCAGGTAGTTAAACATTTTATGAAAGTGATACATTGATCAGGATGTCATGTGAATAAGAGAAGAAAAAAAGAATTCTGCACAATTAGGGTCACCTAGAAGATGCTTGAATCATATATAGTAATCACTAGGGTTTATCTGTTCCTTAATATTAAGATTTATCACACATTTGAAAACTTTTCACTCCAATTTATATCTGAAGGAGGACTGAAACATTATCCATTATCATTATTTATCTAGATATATAATATATACCATTATTTATACAGAACAAGATAGCCCTTTGAGGTCATTCATGTTTGAGAATAATAAACTGAATTTTTAAAATTACTTTAATTGAGCCTTAATTTGCCCCTACCTCTAAAATTTCTTTTAACATATTATTTAAGAGATCATTGAAGAAACTTTTTTTGGATTTCAAACCTTTGTAGGTAGTTTATATTATAGCATATTTAAAAGTTGCATTGATATTGAAAAATGACCCCTTTTGTTCAATATAACATATTAAAAGTTATTACCTGCAACTTAATTTAAAATTGTTATTAAAATGTTTCTTTGTGTACTCTTGAATAAAGTTTGAGAATATCCTACCGACCACCCAAATTTTGACTTTATGTTGCGAGAAGGAGAACAATTTATATTTTTTGGCTTGATTGAAGTTATGTATTTGTACATGAATCATGATGGTGTCTTGTAGAAGCTCTTCAAGATGATTGGGTCCGTAGAGGGCATATACACTAGATTGCTAAAAGTAATGCTCTATTTGCACTATTGGAACACTGCTCCATTTCCTTTCTAGAAGTCTCAAAATAGAAAAGAATTTCAAAGGGGATTGTGTTGAACATGTTTCGTTCCTAATGGGTAATAGTAATCTCAACTTTTAAAACATTACTTACTGTTTATTACAAATAAACATTTAAAATATCTGAAATCGATTTTGATAAATTGTCATTATTTATGATGGCTTAATCCAATTTAGACATCCCTGGCAACTCGCTATTCCCAGGAGCAGTTTGGTCGGAATTACAAGCAGACCATTGGTCTGGATTTCTTCCTGAAGAGGATTGTTTTACCTGGTTTGTCATAAATTTAATTTTTTTTTATCTTGAGCTAGAGGTTATCGATATAAAACATTCAGGAATTCAGAATAGAGTATTACAGGTATCATATCTTGACTATATTTTAAAAATTAATCTGACAGTTTGATTCTGCATTCAATGATAATAAATCTGTCTTAAAACCCATGTAAATATTTTGAAATTGATTTCCAGACAAGACCTGCAATTGATATTTTAAGAGTTTAAAAAAGTGTGTATATAAGTGCTTTGATCTTGTGTAGTAAAGCAGTAGATTATTAAGGTAATTCCACCCCTCTAGAAATATAGGTTCAATCTTAACCTTGATTGTTGATTCTTCAAATAATATATCTTAGTAACAAATAAAAATGATGTGCAGCATTATCAAAATTTCACAAAAACTGGTTGAAACGATATGATAGTATTCATAACAATTTCATGAAACTGTTTCTTTAAAAAATATACAAAATGTTTGTGAAAAATAAAGGAAATCTAACATATACAGTAATGGATTTGATAAATAATTTAATGAAAACAGTGTTATTGCCCTTGGAAAGGTTGGATTCAATATTTTGAAACATTATAATTGATTATTCATATATAACTTAGACTTTTGAAATATTTATGGTTAACAAGATTTTTTTCACAATAACTATTGGAAAAGACTCCAACAAAATTTATGTTCCTGTCATGTGTAAATCTTATTAAATAAATAATTGACTTTGCGAAATCTTATGTCGTCACAAGAGGGTGGAACTACGTTAATCTCTGATCAATGATGTACATGGTACATGTTATTTGTTAGAATATAATGATCTGTGTATATATCATAGGAAATATTCACGTGGCACTACAAGTATGGGATATTGGTGGACAAACACTGGGAGGAAAGATGCTGGAAACCTACGTGTTTGGATCAAATGTATGGGTTGTCTTCTCATGTTAGAAATTATGGGACAAATGGTCAGAGATTATATCCAAGGACATAATTTTCTACTTTCAAATTGGTTTTGAAAAGCTCAGGTGACATCTTGATATGAACGACAATTCTCAAATGGGACCTAAAACAATTAACAAGCCATTAAAACCTAACACTACACAGCTTTAACAATAGATGTAATTCTATAAAGATGACCATGTCTGTAATTTTTGCGGTACATAGTCATATTTGATAGTTCAGTATACTGTATTCAGGGTTGGGGGTCGCTGATAATTTGTGTGATATTTTGTACAGGGAATATTGCTTGTGTATGACATTACCAACCTCGCTAGCTTTGAGAATGTTGAAGACTGGTATAACTGTGCAAAAAAAGTATTTGGGAAGGACACCAAGATGCCTCATTTAGCCTTAGTAGGCAATAAAAGTAAGTGCATTATCAGATGGTATTTCTGGGAACCAAAGCAGGCAGTTATTGACCAGTCAGATTTGACTAAGTAATAAAAGAATGTGCATTAAGATACATGCATTCTGATCTTGAGCGACCTGTGAAATGCATTGATTTTTATCTTTTATTGATCCGCATTTAGTGGTTGTTATGAAATGGAAATGTAGTTTGATTATACGAACATATTTTTATGCTTTTCATTTTGTAAAGAAATACTTTGTAGAGAAATAAGAAAATTGATTTTCATGGAAGTTTTAAGCTGTAGGAAATATATTTGTATCTATATGTCTGTATTTTAGTTGATCTGGAGCACATGAGGACAGTGAAAATGGACAAACATCAAAAGTTTGCTCAGGAAAGAGGCATGTCTAGTCATTTTGTATCAGCAAAGACTGGGGACAATGTATGTAAAATATAAATATATTTGTTTTTTTTGTAAAACCTTTTAAACACATTTTAAACAGATTCAAATTGAAAAACAAAATTTGGGGGGGGAATCGTGAATCAGTCCCATTAAGTCATTACAGTGAGAAGGAGAGAAAATGTTGATACTTGACAAATATATAGTTCATTAGTTGATTTATTTAAAATGATACATGTATTACAGTACTTTATAAGCTAGTGATGTTCCAATCATCGATTATAATCGAAAATCAGTCGATTGTTGGCAAATTCTAAACGCTCGATTATGAAAATTTTATTCCAATTAATCAGTTTTTAGATCTTCTTTTCTCAACGGCTGTAGTTTTTCACGAATATTCCTGCCGTGACCTATTTATTAACCTAATTTACCGTAATGGCGGCGCACATGAAAGTGAAAGTATCCATACCCAGGGAATAATGCATGTTTGCATGGTCAGATAGACGTACTTTGATTCAGGCATATAAACGAAGTGACCATCCATCAAAGAGATTCTTGATGTGAGCAAAGACATGTGTGAATTACGTAGATTAAACCGCTTTCGAAGGTTACTGTTACTCGATCTGCACGTGTGTAACGTGTTTTCGATCTGATTTGGTTTTTTTTTTGGGGGGATAAAATATTCTTTCCTTTTTTTTCTTTGCTGAATTTTAATTACATGTATGCCGGATTACCGTAAATTAATGACTTGAAACTTTGATATACGGGGATATTAATAATTTATAACCGAAGCAAACGATATTCATGTTTGGCGCATAAACCCTTCTAAAAATCCTATTGACTTTTATATATGTAATTATAGGATACTAAGATAGTAGAAGAATAACAAACACACACAGAAAATACTCATTTACACTCTCTCAGCAATAGAAACAACAAATACAAATATAGAAAATATTTATTTACACTTTTTCAGTAGATAACTGACTATTATAGAATTTCTCTATGTCTGATTATAATCGATAATTAGTTAGTTACAGTAAACCAATCATAGATTATGAAATTCTCGCCAATTCCCATCACTATTATAAGCACATGTAAGTATACACATATCTTTAATGTACTTTTAAAGTATAAAAAAAACCCACATGGCATGAAAGCAATCTGATTAGAATCATATTCTTTGATCCACTCACATAGATCGCTATTATAGTGAGTGGATTAAAAGATCTGATTCTAATCAGACTGGTATGAAAAAAATTCAGTTCATTTTATGATTTCAAACATGTAAATCACATCATTTTTTCCACAGGTCAGTTTATGTTTTCAAAGAGTAGCAGCAGAAATTCTGGGGATCAGATTGACGAAACCTGAAGTAGAACAACATCAGCGTGTTGTCAAGGCTGAAATTATTGACTCAAAATACGAAGCAGCTGCCAAACCTGTTCCCATGACACCGAAGAGCTCGCTATGCAGTATACAATAGTGTGTCAGACTAAGACAGGGGCAGTAACTCTTATATTCCCCTCTTATCAGAATCTCTTACAATGAACTATGGGGTCTTCCTCTATCTCAGTGAATGGAATGAAGAAAAGCACCATTTTCTGGTTTTTGATACAGTATTTCATATCTTAACATTGTTTTTATGTTATTTGGTTGGTAACTATCTTGTACTTGACAGAGGTGAAAAATACTCTGATCATTCTTGGTAAGGTACATGTATGTTAATTAAAGCAATATTAGCTGTCATTTTGGTGTTGGAAATTTTCATTTTAAAATTGTGATTTACTATTTAAATACAGAAAAAATAATAGTAAAGGTTTTTTAACTTTTTTTTTTTATCAATGTTTATGTTAGAAATCCTATTCAGAGGCTGTAATTGAAGCAAAATTACATTAATGTCTTCCCAAACAAAATTGATTTTTCTGTAATATATATATTTTATAGAACTTTAATCTTTATTTTGATAAAATCTTAGTCAGACTTTAAATTTTATTAATGATTATGGTTAAAGTTACATACAAAACCATCATAATACACTGTAACACATTTTTACAACAAAATAAATTTCAGATTTAGAGCTAATATTGCTTTATAGAAATAGAAGTTACAAATGTTAGATATGATATTATGAGAAGATACGAAAATTAGTCATGAAATTTTAGATTATGGGCTATTGATTTGGGGGGGGGGGGGGGGGGGGGGGAGGGAGTATGTGTATTTCCTTCTCTTTTTTCTTTTTTTTTTAAAAAGTCATTGCTCTAAAGTTATTACAGCTGTTTATCTTGATAGAAACATTCAGTTTATTTTATTTTTAAACATTGATTTTATACTTTATAGCATAATACAATACAATGAATTATGCTGATCTAATATAAGGGGAGTGAAACAGTGTTAGATAGTAGTTTAATGAATTCTACCAAAACATTTTCGGCAGGATGATAGTTAAAACTTTGAGAGAAAAAAAAAAAGTATGTGGCAAATGAATGTAGCAATTGTCTACTGATGTCAAAATAGTTAAACTATTCATATTGCAGGTTGTTTAGGTTCTGGACCTATGTGTCAGTGATTGAAGTTGTGATTTTCCCATGTAATGAAATAGATCATTTCATGCATTTGTACTTGTTCTTAGTCTATCAAAGTCATAATCTACGATAGTGTTCTCATCAGTAAGTATGAAATGGTGAATGAAAACTTTGAATATTTACCAAATTACCTTATAATGTTTTAATTTTGTTTAAAGAAATGCCAAGTATCTCTTTTGTTGGATTATAGAAATTGGTCGTGTGCACTTCTTCCTTGGAAGATAGGGCTATACCTACATATTATCATAAATTGTAGATTTTCTTTTTTATTGGGTCATATTAGAAGGTGAAATGAATTCAGTGTGAAACAGGTACATGTACATGACAAAACAATATTTGTTGGTGTACGAAGAAAACATTTTAAATCATGACAAGATGTGGAGCTTGTTAAGTAAATGAAGGCTATACAGACACTTAAATTTGCTTGAGAGAAGATACTTTCACTTGTATGTTATTTTAAATGGCCTGATGCTAAGTGCTTTGATCTGAAGAATTCTTCATCAGTAGATACACTGTAACACATATGTATGTATAATGTTATTGTACCAAAACTGAGATGCACCTGTGTTTGAATGTACAAAGTTTTAAAAATTGATGTGTTTTGATATACATGATTGTTAAACGTTAGTAACAGGCTATGAGGCTGGAGTATTTTTCTTGAAAAAAAGAAAGAATATTGTTATACAATTGACTGTCATTCTGTTTTGGGGGTTGTTATTAATACCATTATATATTCATATGTATATTTTACGTGGTTGAATTTTGAATCCAATTTCAATTATACATATGTACATGTATATGTTTCATGAATGTTTGGCTTCATTGACTTATATGTTCATTTTTGTCAGGGCTGCAAAGTGATTGTTACTTATGAAATTGCAATGTCTCTTTGTCTTGAATTCTGTGTGTTATAACTTATATTTTGGACAGTTCAGTTTCTGTGGATATCACATACAGATTTCAACAGTTTACAAAAGTAGATGTCAAAAATAGGGAGTGTGAACTCCTGTGAGCTTTAGATAGCTGACCTTAAGACAGGAAAGTAGGATTTGAGCTTTAGATAGCTGACCTTAAGACAAGGAAGTAGGATTTGAGCTTTAGTTAGCTGACCTTAAGACAGGGAAGTAGGATTTGAGCTTTAGATAGCTGACCTTAAGACAGGGAAGGAGGATTTGATCTTTAGATAGCTGACCGTAAGACAGGGAAGTAGGATTTGATGTTTAGTTTCTGTCTAATTTTGCAATAGACAGTGGCAGACTGATTCCTGTAAGAGCTAATTGTATTTATGTAATGCACCTCTTCCGCATGACTTTGAACTTTAACCTTTAGACATGAATTTAGTACTGAGTAGTATTGATTGCTCAATGGTAAATTCAAGTTGTGTATAAAGTGCTTTACCCCTCTATAAAGTTTCTTAACCAGCTTCAGATATGATTGTGCAGTTGCATGTATACAAAGATTGCACAGATGAGCTGCTGATGTTGAAACGCTATTTCTTTGCAATCTGTTTATACGATATGTACCTCCAATCATTCATGGCTTTTTAATTCTATGATTTATCAGATGTGCATTTTACAGGACAATGTATAGATTTAAAAACATATACATGTATATATACAGTGGGATAGCAATATGATTTGCTGCATGACTGTAGAGAAATTGAGATATCGAGTGCATATCATTGAATTAAAGGGTACGCGGATAACAGTATTCAACTTTTCTCAATCAACATTTTTAGGGAGGCTGATCTTGCTCATTGATATCCATTATTCTACCAGATCATCCATGTTTAATCAGTACTTTACATATTTTTAAACTGAATTGAAGATTTAATAGCAATACACACACATGTAGCAGTGTTTATCACGACACTTCAGTTCAGTATGCTGTTTGTATGCATTTATGTTGGATTACCTCTTTTATTTTATTGCATATCTTTTGTTGTATCCAGCTGTTGATTTTTTTCATTCTCTAGTTTAGTGAATTTCTGTACAGATTATTACGTGCCTTCATTTCAGTTTGTAAGGACTGAGCACACACTTTCAAAACAGGTTAAAAAGGTTAGGTAGACTTCAAAAATCAGTACGGTACATATAAGATGGATCCTCTGCACTCTGTCAGAGAGGTCCTTCTCTTGGTGGTGCCTGTCATTCGGATTCAGCACCACCCATCCATCATTATGAAGTGTTTCACCTTAAAGAAAATACACACAGATACCCCCAATGGTGAAAATACACACAGAGATATCCCTAATGGTGAAAATACACACAGAGATACCCCTAATGGTGAAAATACACACAGAAATACCCCTAATGGTGAAAATACACACAGAGATACCCCTAATGGTGAAAATTTTTAAGAAAAAACTGTTAATGAATTGGTTGTGAGTAGTTTTACTTTACATTCGTTTTATTTTTTTTTACATTGGGTTTATTTTAGTTGCTTTTTATATATTGATTTTTTTTTCTGTGAATTGGAGGCACTTTCTAATTACCTCAGTTTGTGGGCACGTTGGATGTGCACATTGAATGTGCAGATGCATTAATCTTGTAAGTATCCAGCCATAATTTCTATATACTGGGTTTTTTTTTTGGTTGGAATTCAATGTTAATTTGATTTAAATTATGGAGACTGGTACACATACTATGGGGGCATTTTTAACATTCGGTTTCTGTACTGAAATTTTGCAATGAAGTGTTAAGATGTTTTTATTTAAGTCTCACCTTGTTAGAGATTTTTGAAATTACAAGCAGGTTATGTAAAAATTGCTCTGTTTTCTGGAGATATTAAATCAAGCACTATGCCAGGTGAATGTTGTACTCAAATAAAATGTTGAATTTTGTTTTGTGTCTGTATTGTGTTAATATACAATATACTATTTTAGGATGATGTGCATTGTAAGAGACACTGTTTTAAAAGAAGTAAAATGTACATTCCTCCTTTCATCGTGAATGGTAAATTATGCTTTCACCAACTGGAATAAATTTGACCTTGACAGGCTTTAAGATAGGACTTTCACTTGTGCAGATATATGACATTTATGATGAAAAATTGCAAAGTTTTGGCCATGATGCATCACCTTTTGCTGATGGTCAAGGTCATAAATACATAAGAGTAATAATAATTATATGTAGAGTTCAACACTATTAGTAGACAGGTGGTCCAGAGTTGGCATCTGACCAAACAGTCTATGATTTAACCTTGAGATCAAGGTCATAGGTATAATATAAACAAATTATTACCACAAATTGCTAGGGTAGAAGTCGGCTAGTATAGGTCACAAATTTTAGTGACTTTGGAGTCGTTTCCCAAAATCAATGATTCACAGTCGGAAAAGGATATTGTAAAAGTTCTGGAAATTTTTCACAGATGCATGAATAAAATTTGTTTAACAAGATTGTGGTATTGTATGACTTGTCAAAATACAATGCATCAGTTTGCTAAAATCTATACATGAAATATAAAGTTAGATCTTTTAAAGTGAATACAAATACATGTATGTGCTCAAAATATAACACTTGGACCTCAGTGTTTGATAGTGTGTTGTGGTTATACTCTGCATTCCAAATAAGATATAATTAAAATGTAATTTAAAAATAAATGAGCAAATTGAGTTAAACATTCATATGTGCAAAGATTATTTGATTAAGGTCAAGGTCATAGGTAGATCATGATAGTATGCACCATATCATCTAATAGCAATATACATGTATTGATAAACTAGACATTTTACTCATTAGTCAAGATAAAAACACTGGCCATTGGCAACAGCTTGCCTGTACAGTTGAATTTTTACATCCCCCCCCCCTGTAAAATACTAAATCCCATTTACAGCTTTCCCTGACCACTCGGAGCGAGGTGTGGACACTTATATCTTACTGTGAAATCCTTTACCCTGACCATTCGGAGCGAGGTGTGGACACATCTCTATGAAATCCTTTACCCTGACACTTATATCTTGCTATGAAATCCTTTACCCTCACCACTCAGACTGAGGTGTGGACACTTGTATCTTACTATGAAATCCTTTACCCTGACCACTCGGAGCGAGGTGTGGACACTTGTATCTTACTATGAAATCCCATACCCTTATGGTAGTTGAGGGTTTTTTTAATACATATTCCAATATATGGAAGACATTGCCCCTCCCCTCCCCCAACTGTGTGACTCCACCTTAAGAAGTTAAGAAAACATGATTTTACACTACATGAGAATATACTTGCATACCGGTATTATTTTGACTAATTGTACCTTTGTGGTTCTTGAGACTAAAAGTTTTGAAGAATTTTCCGATAGAAACCCATATAAAATTATGACCCCCACATAGATCTGGTGGGTGATGTGTACAAACTTGAATGCTGTTGATTCCTCGTTTTAAGTGAATACATGATATAACTCGTATATGTCAAATTGTGTGAAAATGAATCTATGCGTCATCAGTTAATCAAGAGTTCTTGCATGTATTTCAGCAACAGAAAATCAAAAGCCAGTAATATTATTTTGCGAGTGATGCCTCTCACGAAATATTATGCACTAATATATTCCTCTTGTATATTTAGGAATCCACAGTAGTGATTTGACACATTGTACCAATGTGAATCTTGAAAGGATTTTCGATGAATTTTTCAGGATATTCAATACCCATTTAAACGTTTTAAACCCCCTTCTGTGTCTTAATATCCTATATCTATTGGTGTACAGAAAAAAGAAAAAAATTCAAAGAGTTCCAACCTGTACCAGGTAACTGACAAAATATAAAAGTCCATGATTTGCGTAAAAATTTTATTTTTGAATTACAGAATTTTAAAAAATGGTTGTCATTCATGTTAATGTACAATACCTATTTCCCAATTTGAACAAACAAACAAAATGTCACCACTTCATAATGACTAACATTAAATTACATCTACAACATTATACTCTCACATACACACTCACTTAACAATATTTAATTTAAACATGACATTTGTTCAAAATGCACTATGATCAAGGTTCATAAAACATAATATCACAGTTAACACTGAAGAAACAATATCCTGTGTTGGGTGTATTTTTGTTTTGTCTGTTATACGTATCACTAGGACTGAAATTTTAAGCTATCACGAAGATATACAGCAAAACACATCATTAGCAAAGTGCTGGGGACAAACCATTTTTATTCATTAATTCGTTATATCCAAAAAATTAACAATATGTTTTAAAAAACCACAAGGAAGGATAATCACTTCGCTGTAAGTGTGACTTCATTATAAGTTATGTTCACTGTAACCATGTTTTACTGTACATGCATACTGTGTAGAATGATTGAGTCACCTTACATTGCTTCCAAACATAACACCTGGTTAATACAAGAATTCTACAATATGTGTGACTACAAGCCAATTAAGAAACAGTTTTAAATTTTCTCTACCAAACAGCTGTGCAGAGACCGCCTTCAGTTTACATGGATTGCTACACTCCTCTCTATTGAGGTCCAGTCAAGAAATTCAGATCTTTAATTTCATCTTGTGTTCAGACTATTCTGTATTTATTGCTTTTCTTTGGATTAGACATATTTCTTTTTATGAAGACACCGGTGTCCTCATCATCAGGCTTACGGCGGGACAATTTCTTTCCAGATTTCTTTCCACTTTTCTTTGCTCTTGCTAAAGCTGATTCAATTTCGTCATCAGTCTGAGACAGAAAAAATGGTTCAAAGATAAATCAATCGTTTATAAAATAACCTTTCTGCTATTTTATGAAATCCTAGCAAAAGCGATTGTTAATGTATCAATAAAAAGAGTATGCCATATAAGGCAATTAAATGTTTACAAGCACGCCATCTCTTGTGGTAACACTAATTAAAGATTTTGACCTCTAAATTTGCAAAATTCAACGTATGTTAAAATTTTCACAAGAGAATTTTATAGATCTGCAAAATTTAATATTTTGTACACAAATACTTGTTAAATCCATCCATTAAAATTATTCAAAGTGGAGCTTTTCGTTTGCTATTGTATTCAAGTAGTCTAGAACGCATTTTAAGGGAGACAACTCTTTCAAAAGCTGAAAAGATATTAGGCTGTTTACTTACAGTTTCTTCTCCATAAACCCTGGACTGTAGCTGGTACTTCATCTCCGATATTTCTCTTCTGTATTCATCTAGCTGAGCCTCAAGCTTCTCTCTCCTGAGTCTCTCATAGTCAAGCTGTGCTTCCAGCTCAGTGATTGTCCTGCGTACACAGAAATAATTCATCACTCAAAAGACATCTTATAATGTTGTGATGACACTTTGTGAATAGGGAAAAAAATGTTGATTCTACAATAATCCCAATGTTATTAATTACAATTGTTTTAATTAAACAAAAATAAAGCTGAATGAGAATTTACACATCAATAAATCCGAAAACACGATGTATTCATACGTGCCTGAAAACAAGTACCGTAATGTAATGAAACTCAGGGAGGAAAGTATTCAAATTTTTGATACAGGGAACAAATTGGAATTATAAGAATCAAACATTCTATTTGAAAAATTTAGTGTTGTTCAAACCCCTGACAATTTACTCACAAACTTAACATAAATGTTTGGAGTTTACACATTGATAAATTCTTAAAAGAATGTTTAATCCGATACTGTGATAACTGATTACTTTTACTCCATATGACACCGGTGCTTGTATGACGAATGAAGAGAGTTGGACCTACTTGTCTTTGTCCCTGATCTGCTGCATGCGTTTCTTGTCCTCAGCCAGCCTCCCTCCTAACTGAGTGTAGTTCTTTTTGGATATCTCTAGCATCCTCTCCAGCTCACCCACTCTCTTCTTGGCCCGTGCTGTAAACAGGAAGTATAATGCATTTCACAGTTATTTGATAATTTAGACTAGTGCTATTAAATCTGTGTATTAATTTCAATAGATTTCATCTTAAGCAACATACTATTTTAATTTCACGACTAGAACTGTTCAAATGGGACAATAACCCCTTGCTAAGGCCATTTAATAGTCAAAAGTATTTTGACTTAAAGTCCTAATTTTTTAAGTCTGACCTTCTGACCCAGAATCAATAGTGGTCATCATTTAGCTATGCATGATCAAAGCATTGCTTTTGACCTGGAAAAATCCTTTTCCTCACAGATGGACAGATGAATGTTGAGATATCATAAACTTTGTTGGTTGGGAAAAGGGGGAGGGTATGAAAAATTGTCACAGTATTATGCAATATCAAATACAGTTGAACTTCGTTATCTTGAACACTAATGTCTCGAGTACCATGGATATGTCAGTGATTCGGAAGTCCCAACCACTAATTCTGTGAGTATTTTACCCTCGATATCTCAAATCCTAGGATATCTCAAAAGTTTTTTCTTGGGAATGGTCCCATCGAGTTTGAGATAATGAGGTTTGACTGTATGTACTTCCAGAGTGAGTTAAGAGCATGTGTAACATAATAGCATGCTTACATCTTGCCTCCTGTTTCTGCCTCTCTGTCTGGGCCACCCCTCGCCCCTCTGTGCTGGCCTCTACATCCTCTTCCCCATCCTCCTCATCCTCCTGCCCCACCACTACTGATGTTTCCTCCTCTGTCATTATCAAAGGAATTCATTAGAAGCCAGGCAATGCACTTAAAGGATCACTGAAGTATTCAGCTTTTATTTTACAACAGATGAGACTTTAATCAATTTTGTTTATTTGGATCTCATGTACCTGGATCTCCCCCCAGAAGCTTGACACAAGCTAGCTGACCAAATCTCCTGGCCACGTCTCGTGGGGTTTCCCCAGCCTGGTTTGTGATAGTCATATTGGCTCCCATTTCCACTAACCACTGAAGAACATGGAGATGACCATTTCCAGCAGCTAAAATAGAAAGATATATTTTTGGTTTCTTTTAGAATAAATTTGATTATCATTTTATTCCAAGGTTAAGTGATAGGAGCATTTCTCCTCAATTCGTGTTTTACAAAAGAACTTACGACTTTCGACTTTACATACTAGAATTTTCCAGTTTACTGTAAGATCATTCACTTAAAATTCAAATTAAATATTTATTTTCAAAACTGTTGAAAATTAAGCCTCAGAAAAGTTTTACTTCATTTGCTCAAAATAATAACAGCGTCATACAATTTGATAGAATTGCAACTTTGTCGTAAGTTGTTTTGTAAAACAGGCCCCAGGTGTTTATTATAAGAAGTATAAAAAAACAGTTAGTATTGTGGGAAAACCTTGGTTACATTTCTTCCAATCCTTTCTTAAGAAACTTTAAATTGATACCTTTGTGGGTTGGAGTTGATCCTATAGAAACTTTAAATTGATACCTTTGTGGGTTGGAGTTGATCCTATAGAGACTTTAGATTGATACCTTTGTGGGTTGGAGTTGATCCTATAGAGACTTTAGATTGATACCTTTGTGAGCTGGAGTTGATCCTATAGAGACTTTGGATTGATACCTTTGTGGGTTGGAGTTGATCCTATAGAGACTTTAGATTGATACCTTTGTAAGTTGGAGTTGATCCTATAGAGACTTTAGATTGATAACTTTGTGGGTTGGAGTTGATCCTATAGAGACTTTAGATTGATACCTTTGTGAGCTGGAGTTGATCCTATAGATACTTTAGATTGATAACTTTGTGGGCTGGAGTTGATCCTATAGAGACTTTAGATTGATACCTTTGTGGGCTGGAGTTGATCCTATAGAGACTTTAGATTGATACCTTTGTGAGCTGGAGTTGATCCTATAGAGACTTTAGATTGATAACTTTGTGGGCTGGAGTTGATCCTATAGAGACTTTAGATTGATACCTTGTGAGCTGGAGTTGATCCTATAGAGACTTTAGATTGATACCTTTGTGAGCTGGAGTTGATCCTATAGAAACTTTAGATTGATACCTTTGTGAGCTGGAGTTGATCCTATAGAGACTTTAGATTGATACCTTTGTAAGTTGGAGTTGATCCTATAGAGACTTTAGATTGATACCTTTGTGGGTTGGAGTTGATCCTATAGAGACTTTAGATTGATACCTTTGTGGGTTGGAGTTGATCCTATAGATACTTTAGATTGATACCTTTGTGGGTTGGAGTTGATCCTATAGAGACTTTAGATTGATACCTTTGTGGGTTGGAGTTGATCCTATAGAGACTTTAGATTGATACCTTTGTGGGCTGGAGTTGATCCTATAGAGACTTTAGATTGATACCTTTGTGGGTTGGAGTTGATCCTATAGAGACTTTAGATTGATACCTTTGTGGGTTGGAGTTGATCCTATAGAGACTTTAGATTGATACCTTTGTGAGCTGGAGTTGATCCTATAGAAACTTTAGATTGATACCTTTGTGAGCTGGAGTTGATCCTATAGAGACTTTAGATTGATACCTTTGTAAGTTGGAGTTGATCCTATAGAGACTTTAGATTGATACCTTTGTGGGTTGGAGTTGATCCTATAGAGACTTTAGATTGATACCTTTGTGAGCTGGAGTTGATCCTATAGAGACTTTAGATTGATACCTTTGTAAGTTGGAGTTGATCCTATAGAGACTTTAGATTGATACCTTTGTGAGCTGGAGTTGATCCTATAGAGACTTTAGATTGATACCTTTGTGAGCTGGAGTTGATCCTATAGAGACTTTAGATTGATGCCTTTGTGGGCTGGAGTTGATCCTATAGAAACTTTAGATTGATACCTTTGTGAGCTGGAGTTGATCCTATAGAGACTTTAGATTGATACCTTTGTAAGTTGGAGTTGATCCTATAGAGACTTTAGATTGATACCTTTGTGAGCTGGAGTTGATCCTATAGAGACTTTAGATTGATACCTTTGTGAGCTGGAGTTGATCCTTTGTCGTCCCTCTCATTAATGTTGATGACACCATTTTCCACTAACATGCGTAGATGATCTAGGTCCCCGGAGTAGGCTGCAACATGAGCTGGGAAGGCTAGGTCTAAACAAAGACAAATATACAAATGTACATATATCATTTGAACCTATTTTTTAATTCTTCAAAGTCAGTTTTCCCATGCCAACTTGCTTTTACTCTAAATTCATGAAAAGTATGTGGTGTTGCAGAGGAGATTTACAATTCAAGTCAATTGCAAATATCTTTGTTGAAAGCACTATGTAGCACATTCATTTTAAAATCTTTATCATTCACAAATGAAATAAACATTTGACCTGTGTAACTGACAAGGTATGCAGTAGGCATGTATTAGTCTTCTGATGAGAACATCCTTTACTGTTTGATGATTAATAACTTACTCTCAGCTTCTTCTGGGTGGTCTCTTTCCCACTCTATTCCATTAATGTATTCCACAACATGGTCCTTGTAAAACTGCTGGGCTAAGTCTTTTGCGGTCTCCCCCTGGTCATTCCTGGCACCAAGGACATGCATAGGGTTCACACCTGTACTGACTAGATACTTCAGGCAGGGCAGCTGCCCCTCACCACCAGCCAGGTGAGCTAAAGCCATAGAATAGAAATGAACTAATGATACTGCTATCAAATGACATCAACAAACTATCTCAATGTTCACACAATAAAGATGTAATGTTCATGTTTCAAACACATCAATTTATATGAAATAATAATATCATAATCTTAATAAATCTGCTTCTGTTTCTTACATTTTTAGAAAAGATGTTTTTATGTAATAATTTTCATGAAATATACCCTTTTCCATAACAACACCCCCCCCCCCCCCCCCCCCATATCAACCCTTGACCAATATTGGCCCTCAGAATGATATTGGATGTGACACGGAACTGGGTAAGTATCTTTCTCCAGTCGAGGTCTGTAGTCACATATTGAAACACAGGCTTCAGATTGTACCTGGTGTGTTGCCAGCCTTGTCCACTTCATCTATATTTGCACCCCATTTGATCAACAACTGTAGACAGCCTAGACGTCCATGATATGCTGCAGAATGAACCAAACTCCATCCAAAGTTGTCTGTCACGTTCACATCCTGTAGAAATTAATAGAATCCTTCATTATTACGAGTGTGGGATAGGGAAATTCCATCAAGGGGACAAGATTCGTAGTCTAGGACGAGGCTTTGCTGAGTCCTAGACAGCGAATCTTGTTTTAGAGGTGGATTTTCTCCATCCCACATGAGTAAATAATGAAGGATTATTTTTTTCACATTTTACCCACAGTGTAGCGCATAGATTTAGGAACTTTGAGAAAATTTTAGATTATCAAACTCTCATTTGAACCTCGATGCAAAGCTAATTAGATAGGCAGAAAGAGCATACCCAAAAATGGTTTACAAGTGTAAACTAATGCCTCGTTCACATGAAGAATTTGATTTGCATTACAGAGGTTTTAATGCGCATTAGTTTACTTCGAATTAAACTTTACGTCACGATTTAATGCGAAATAAATTTACTTCGCATTAGCTCTGTGTGAACGCAAAACGGAGCTAATTCGCATTAAATATACACGCATGCGTAATGGCAAACATGCATCATACCCGTGGTCAGCTATATATATATCAATGTTAGATTTGTGCGAAAAACTAATCAAAATGATAATAATCACTTAAAAAACCATGTACAAACAGCATGTCATAATAGATAATGTTAAGACGTAAATCTGTGCTCTGCATAGGCATACTGAGTAATATATATGGGAGGAAATTATTTATAAATACGACAAAAATGTTTTAAAATGGTGATAATATGATTTTCTTTTTTTCCATTTTAACAAATATGCCGCTCATTGTTAAATTCTTTTTATACTATATGGCATCATAGTAGACTTATAATACATATTAGTTATTAAAAATTATGTCACAACAATAGTTAGCATAATGGTGAAAAAGACGTTCCGAGGTTTTTTAAACTGGGCTCATGAAGAGGCAATATATTGTTTAGAATGAATGCTGGTCATCAGAGAAAATATCAAGTAATTTCTTGGGAACATATAAAAACAAACACGACAAAACTCCTGGTGTGTAGATCAGTTACATGTTGATTCTACATTGTAAACATGTACTCTATATACATTGTATAGGCCTAGTGTTTTGAACAATGAATTCTGTAGATCTACCTAATATTCATTAAAATATCTATAAAAATAATTTTTAATAATATAGTCTATCCTTTAATTCATTTCTCGCACCCTTTAATTTAGAGATGCATACGAATTTAATGCGCATTAGTTTACCTCGCATTAAATATTACCACCGTACATGTGAACGCTATTTAATTTGAATTAATTTAATGCACATTATTTCACTTTGCATCAAATTTAATGCGAAGTAAAATTTAATGCGTATCTGTGTGAACGAGGCATAAAAAACCCAAGGTTGTTCACCAGAAAGGTATACTACAATGTACATTAGAATTAAAAACAAAACAAAGCAAAATATTTTTACTTCACCATGTAATGTAAATCTTCACTGTGTAACGTAAATCTTCACCGTACGTGTAACGTAAATCATAGAAAATATATACATGTAATGTCACAATCAAATGACGCTGCAGAGTGTGAGACAGAAAAATCTCACATGGGTAAAGTCGATCTCAAACTGGTGATAATGTGAGAATAAAAACATTTTCAATCATCATTCCGTATCAGTAATACTGCCTTTCTTTTTATTTCAATATACTAGTAGTTTTGGTAAGTATTTTTCACCAGGGATGAATACACATGTATACTCACAATTCCAGCTCTTAAGATAGTGTTGAGTGTGAAAGAGTTTCCATGAGCAGCTGCAAGGTGGGCAGGAGTGCTTCCCCTTGAATCTTTTGAGGACATGCTGACCCCATTGTTTACAAGTGCCTTTAAAATAAATAGAGTACAGGTTACTGTATATTCTTGTGTACACAGAAATTGTGAAAACATTCATCAGATGATCTGAGACGGCACTCTTGACCTGTGTCACAGAGAACTGCTGTATCAGATGTGATGTACTAAATTGATAAGTAGAGATTTTCATATTTTAGTGCAACCATAAATTAGCACTCTTGTTTTACTGCTACGTGTACTTAAATATGAATCCACCTAAGATAGATATACATACATTATCTCATTGTCATCTTGAATTTTGAGCACAAAATGTACAGGTGCGTGTGTCAAATTCTAATCTGACACCTTCCTTGTACATATCAAACATTAAGTCTGCAGAATGAAAAGTTCAGAAGAGGAGATATTGTGTCTTAAAAATATTGATAAACATGATTGATTGACAGACAGATAAACAGAGAGGCAGACAGTGGACTGATTGACTGACAGATTGATTGACAAACAAATGAACAAATAGATTGACAAACAAATGAACAAATAGATTGACAAACAAATAAACAAATAGATCGACAAACAAATAAACAAATAGATCAACAAACAAATGAACAAATAGATTGACAGACAAATAAACAAATAGATTGACAGACAAATGAACAAATAGATTGACAAACAAATAAACAAATAGATCACAAACAAATGAACAATAGATTGACAAACAAATGAACAATAGATTGACAAACAAATGAACAAATAGATTGACAGACAAGTGAACAAATAGATTGACAAACAAATGAACAAATAGATTGACAGACAAATGAACAAATAGATTGACAGACAAGTGAACAAATAGATTGACAAACAAATGAACAAATAGATTGACAGACAAATAAACAAATAGATTGACAGACAAGTGAACAAATAGATTGACAAACAAATGAACAAATAGATTGACGAACAAATGAACAAAAGATTGATGAACAAATAAACAAATAGATTGACAGACAAATGAACAATAGATTGACAGACAAATGAACAATAGATTGACAGACAAATGGACTAAGTTATCACCATTGGACTCTAATATTTTCAATACAGAACTATACATTTAAGATATCTTAATTTTAAAAATACCTGCATGCAGGCATCCTGTCCTCTGATTGCTGAAATGTGGGCTGGTGTCCATCCTTTTGTTGTGGCTACTGTGGCATCAGCACCATGCCAAAGCAACCAATGAACACACTGAAAGATAAAAAAAAAACATGCTAAAGCAACCAATGAACACACTGAAAGATAAACAAAACATGCTAAAGCAACAATGAACACACTGGAAGATAAAAAACCATGCCAAAGCAACCAATGAACACACTGAAAGATACTCTTTGCCTGTACATGTGTCAAAAAATGGTGGATGATTTTTTCCCCTCTTAAATATGCATGTACAATAATCAGGGATTTCTATTTATGTATATAATGTATCCTATGTAGAGTAAGCATTCTGAGTCCTTAACAGGATCGCACATCAAAGTGAAGGACTGTCCTGTACTTCACATAAATCCAAGCATGAACTCGTCAATGAAGGTACAATTAAAGTGAACACATTTTTACATCATTTTGCACAGATTGAGTAACACAAGTATCAACCCTATATATCTCAAGACACCCACTGCAGTGAGTGAATTTGCTATGCCTTTAGTGCCCCAGAATTACAGGATTACAGGTAGTGTGTAATTGGTGAATTTGTTCTTAGTGCCCCAGAATTACAGGCAGTGTGTAATTGGTGAATTTGTTGTACCTCTTAAGTGTCCCAGAATTACAGGCAGTGTGTAATTAGTGAATTTGTTGTACCTCTAGTTCCCCAGAATTACAGGCAGTGTGTAATGGGGTGAATTTGTTGTACCTCTAGTGCCCCAGAATTACAGGCAGTGTGCAATGGGGTGAATTTGTTGTACCTCTAGTGTCTCAGAATTACAGGCAGTGTGTAATTAGTGAATTTGTTGTACCTCTAGTGTCTCAGAATTACAGGCAGTGTGTAATTAGTGAATTTGTTGTACCTCTAGTGCCCCAGAATTACAGGCAGTGTGTAATTGGTGGATTTGTTCTTAGTGCTCCAGAATTATAGGCAGTGTGTAATGGGATGAATTTGTTGTACCTCTAATGCCCCAGAATTACTGGCAGTGTGTAATTTGTGGATTTGTTTTTAGTGCCCCAGAATTACAGGCAGTGTGTAATTAGCGAATTTGTTGTACGTCTAGTGCCCCAGAATTACAGGCAGTGTGTAATTGGTGAATTTGTTGTACCTCTAGTGTCCCAGAATTACAGGCAGTGTGCAATTGGTGGATTTGTTCTTAGTGCCCCAGAATTACAGGCAGTGTGTAATTAGCGAATTTGTTGTACCTCTAGTGTCCCAGAATTACAGGCAGTGTGCAATGGGGTGAATTTGTTGTACCTCTAGTGCCCCAGAATTACAGGCAGTGTGTAATTAGTGAATTTGTTGTACGTCTAGTGCCCCAGAATTACAGGCAGTGTGTAATTGGTGAATTTATTGTACCTCTAATGCCCCAGAATTACAGGCAGTGTGTAATTAGTGAATTTGTTGTACGTCTAGTGCCCCAGAATTACAGGCAGTGTGTAAATGGTGAATTCGTTGTACCTCTAGTGCCGACAGAATTACAGGCAGTGTGTAATTGGTGAATTTGTTGTACCTCTAATGCCCCAGAATTACAGGCAGTGTGCAATGGGGTGAATTTATCTGAATCCTCCACTTCATTTATACTGGCACCATTCTTCACCATGGACTCCAGCTCCAATACATCACCATGCCTGACAGCATCATGGATTCCAGCGTATCTCTTTTGGGCTGTTGATATTTATGAACATAATCATTAAATTAATTTGTTACAGATACAGCTGTATTTAATTCAAGCTACAAATGTATATACCCAGTATGCCAAATCAACTGAATATTATAATAGGAATAAATGTATGTGGTTTTTTTTTATCAGCCTACATATATATAATGCCTCGTTTATAAAGATGCAAATTAAATTTTATTCCTTAATTCAATGCGAAGTAAATTAATGTGCATTATTAAAATTCATTCGAATTAAATAGCGTTCACACAGCAGTAATATTCAATGTGAAGTAAATTGATGCACATTAAATTCATATGCATTTCTAAATTAACGGGTGTGCGAAATAGATAAAAGAATAGACTATATCATTGAAAATTATTTTTATAGATATTTTAATGAACATCGTGTAGAAATACCTTAACACTATACATATAGGCCTATATAGTGTACTACATGTACATGTTTGCAATGTACATATATAAGTTGAAATTGATCAACACAAAAGACTTTCATTGTGTTTGTTTCTAAATGTATATGTTCCCAAGAAATTACTTGTCATTTACTCTGATAACCAGCATTCAATCAGGACAAATTGTTTCTTCATGAGGCCAGTTAACACCTTCATCATTCCACTGACTAATGTTGTGACGTAAGTTTTAATTACGAATAAGTTTTACAAGTCTACTCGACATATGGTATGAAATTCAAACAATGAGTGGCATATTAATTTTGTTTTTATAAAAAATGTAAATTTAAAAAAAAATCATCACATCACTGTTTTAAAACATTTTTATCGTATTTAAAAGCAATTCCTTCCATATGTATATTCATAGACATATAGCAGGTATACTGTATTACTCAATATTATGAATATATATGCAGAGCACAGATTTATGTCTGACATTATCTAATGGCATGCTGCTTGTACATGTTTTTTGGTAATTACTATCATTCTGGTTAGTTTTTTGCTCAAAAATGACATTATTGACCCTGGGTATGATGCATGTGACCCAAATTTGCCATTACGCATGCATATATCTACATTTAATACGCATTTAAGCTTCGCTTAACATTCAAACAGAGCTAATGCGAAGTATATTTGATTTGCATTAAATCGTGACATAAATTTTAATTCTAAGTAAAAGTAATGCACATTAAATTCTACGTGTGAACACAGTTCAGATTTAATTCACATTAACTTACGTTTAATGCGAATTAAATTCTTTGTGTGAATGAGGCATTATAAGTTAAACACTTTATGCATGCAAATTACACATTTCACTCGAATGGATTAAAAAGTAATCATTGACAAGTAAATTTTCAATTTATATATATTATTTATCTTCTCTCCGAGTCAGATGAGATCATGAATAAACACCCCATTTATGATCATGTGACATCGCACACTGAACGACGAAAGTAAACAACAATATGGCAGTATGAAAATGTGGATGGCTTGCAGACTGTTGGTGGGTCATGAAGACAGGGAACAGGGTAGGTAGAGCCATTTTGAATGTGTGAAGGGGAGTTTTAAAAATTTCCAAACCAGTCCAATTTCTGTCAGTGGGTCAGTGGCCCAATTTGACCGAATTGAAAGTTCTTTCATTGTTCCCAAGATGCCTCAGAGTAATTTTAAAAATTACCCCAAGACTAAGAATAATATATCAACATGCTTGAGATGTTTCATTCTGTCAGTGTCAACACAAAGATCTATATGTATTGATTGATATTTGTGAAACTGGATTCCGAAAGAAAATTTAAAAAGACCACGAGTACGAATTATAAAACATAAAATGTGTAAATACAGAGGACTATTTTGTAAGTTGTTACTTCAAATTAAAAATACTCTTACCTGGCATTCTGGTTGCCAACAAACTGTTTCACCGGAAATGTAAACTAATAGTTTCGCAGTGAATACAACCAGCTGTTATTTTTTTAGAAACTTAAAATTTCAAACGATAATGAAACACTGCTTTTAAGAATGTATTTTTTTTTTTGCTTAAACGTGATAAATATTATCATTTATATAGAGAACGAACTGTATTTCATGTCCGAAACCGGAAATAGCAAGTGCTCGCTGTAGTCCCGAGGTTACGTATAAATACACGTGAGATGTAAAGGGAATCAAAACATTTCAGATTTCTCTATCCTTATTCCTTATCCTCAAAGGTAATGTCATGTACACTGTGCAATATGTGTGTACAGTAGTATATCTGGTTTATTTGTTGACGAGAATATTTGACGTTTCTCTTTCTTGTCATTAACGAATACTTGTGTAAAACAGTCCTGCACTGCACTACATTCTACACACACTTGATGTAATCTCGGCTGAGATTCGACCTGGCTGAATATTTGTACTGTCGTACGCCTTCACTGTCAGTCCAAGTATTCAGCCAAGCCGAATCTCAGCCGAGATTACACTTGATGATGGGAAGAAGGAGCTATTAAGTATTCTCTTAGGGAAGTGAGCAGGCATGGTTGTAGTTATTCTCTTTAATAGAGAAGTCGAGAGGCAGAGCCTTCGTCGATTAAGGCTATGCCTCTCGACTTCTCTAAAGAGAATAGGTTGTAGTATTCCTGGCTACTTCTCTAGAGATCGAGATCACAGGAACCTGAAGTGTGGATAGCTTGTACAGATATTATATACACATACCCCCTTCTCTCTCCAGAATGATTTTTTTTTTTATACAGAACCAATAATTTATGTATCCAAAATGTATTATTTCCCCACCGATCACCCCTAAAGTTCTGCTTATGTCTTTCATCCAAATCCCATGCCATCTGTCTTATTTGTTTTATTCTGCCATTTATTTCATCGTACCTGACCTTTTACGTTCATTGAGAGCCTTGAAGGAATCCGTCTCGAAGCAGATAGCCCCCTGTTTGTTTACATGATTTGTTGCACACCTTTACATATAATAGTATCTCACAAGTGGTCATCTCAAAAGCTTACAGAAAATAGAAACTGACTATTCAGAACAACTTATGTTGGTGATTCAATGGTGGGGAAATAACATATTTTGGATAAATCATTGGTTCTGTATAAAAATAATTTCACTCTAGAAGGGGGGGTGGGTGTTATGTACATAATATCTATACAAGCTATCCACACTTAAGGTGATGGAGATGGGAGCTAGTGTGTCCATTAAAATTTCTATATTTAGCTATTATTATAAATATCATGTTTAATGGTGTGACCATATTTTTGAGGGCAAAGCAAAAAGTATTCAGGACAGTATTATTATTTATACCCATAACAGGGTTGCTTTCAAGATCTAGTTGCTAGGCTAGATATCTAGGTCTATTGAATGCACTATGAATTAATGATTGTTATCCCTATGTAAGGCTAGCCTAGATGTTCGTTTAATTTCAAAGCACTATCTAGCACTACAGAGATTTTGAACTGGATAAAAAAATTCTGAACTTATCCAGATGCACACGGATATAGCTATCAAAGCATCTTAACATCTTGTGACACAACTTCAGACATTTTATTTGCCTATTCATTGAACGCGGGAAATTTGATACAATTGATGTTAAAAAGTGCATTGTGAAGTCATATTTAGTGTTGTTGTTTAGCAAATTTACAAACATTGACAGCGATTTTTTTCTACCCATTGGTACTGGTACCGGTACCCATTCAATTGGGAAAAATAGCGTCAAATCAAAGAAATTGGGAATTTTCTACCAATGTATCGGCAAATGATTTCAACTAAAGAAAAGAAAAAAGAGTTCTACAAAACAAGAAGTAGTAAATTGGGAATTTTTAGTCTCAAAATTGGGAAAAAATTAATGGTTTTTGGCATTGGGAATGGTACCGTTTATCGGTACCAGTTATATAAGGAAAAAAATCGCTGATTGAAGACCTCCAGTACAACCAAGGATTGATTATATGATTGAAAAAAAATATGATTTAATACATGCTTTTACAGATTTTGTATAACATCTCAGAATGACACGAACCTGGGTAGATGAGATTCAAAATGGTGAATTACTTGTCTTCACTCTTGCATTCTACACCATTTTGACCAAAAATTTTTGAAGTTCCATAGTCCATTATATTTTCCTTTTATGCATGTATATGTGTTACCTATAGGGAGAGTTCTGCCCTCATGGCTCTATGGGTTGTTAGAGTTCGTTTCTATATATAGTTCTATAAAGCTCTTTAAAATAGCTTGATTTAGCTATTTGGAATCGAACCTTTTATTAAATCAATTTTTATAAGCATAAATTAACAATCAAATTTCATTGAGTTAAAAAAAAATTTCATTCATGTACACCTTAAAATACATTCTAAAAAAACAACTTTGTAAACTATGTTCATCAGGAAGAATTTTCATTCAAAATTGTCAAATGTTTAGGATTATTAATCTTCAGCATTGAATAAAAGTTGATAAGGTTCAACAGGTTACACATTGTAAAGTCATCGTATTAATCTATGCCTCAACACACACAGGTTAACAATATTAAGAAAATGATCTTTATATGAATATTCTTATTAATAAAACAATGTAATGTTACTATGATTTCTAATGAGATCAGTATAAACATGTTGGCACCTAAGAAATTCAATTTAATTTAAGCTGAGCTAGCTTAATCAAGCTATTTGAAATAGGTAAGGTTTATAAAGCTATAATAGCTTATTAAAGCTTTAAAGCAAAGTACAGAGTTTATTTGATCTATATATATGGATGATTTAAGACAACCAAGAAGTTTAAACAGTAACAATTAAGCATTATGTATATTGTAAAACATTGATATTTTTTCAGAATGAACAATACTGGAGGGAAAATGCCAGGGTTTGTAAGATTTGCAGGACCTTCTGGATTTCAAAATATCTCTCCAAGGTTTCACCAAAGAGCTCCACCTCCAAATCAGAATTTCTACTCTCCGCCTCCTCTACCAAGACACCAAGTACCATCACCAAGACACCAAGTATCATACTCAGATATGAATGTCTTCAACAGTGGGCCGAGAAGACCACAGGCAAATTTTGGCAAAAACGTTTTTCACTCTCCGCCAAACTTTCATGCACCTTCTCGACAACAGATTTCTTATGCAGAGTCGGACATGTTTACACCAAATTCTGAACCACAGCATAATGTTTTATCCCATCAGCAGTTTCATCCCATGCAAAACCCTCCACCAAGATTTCATTCAATGCCACATCAACAAAATGGAGTTCATATGCAGAATAAAAGAAATCAAAATGGCCAATGGGATAATGCTTTCCCGAGTAGAAATCAGGGGAATTTCTATGGGAATTTCACAGAGAATAATGCAGGTGGTATCAACCAGAGTGGAAATCAGAGGAAGCCCTGGAACAACAGTGTGTGGAACAATCTACCAAAAGGCACCAACAGACACCAGGAGTACACCCATAACAAGGTCTGAGACTTACACCGATATTTCAATAGGTTAATTTCCATTAGGTCATGAAATAAATAGGAACTTTCGATATGAAACCATATACCGATTTGTCAAACATTAAGTGGGAAGAAATGAAATATACAGCATTCATAATTTTCATCCGTTACAGTCCAAAACATTTAATTCGATGCTAAAAAATGTTCCTGCATGTCCATGCGGCGATAAATCTTTTCAATCTGCACTGAGTTAGTATCTACCCATTGCTTTGTGATGTCAAATGTTTTGACAGTAACAGATGAAAATCAGGAATGCTGTACATTTTATTTCTTGCGATTTGATGTTTGTCGGTCTTATGGGTAAACATGTACAATGTTTATTATGTATTGCATATAATAAAATAATGTAACAGTAAAGGTGATTATCATTTATTAACACCGAACGAAGCTTGGACAGGCCAGAGACTCGTCCGCGAAGCAAGGCTCTAAAGGTAACGTGTATAAGAAAAAAATGAGAAAATCAGCAAAGGAATAGAGATAATCTCTACATACGTTCACGGAAAATTTTGTGATCCATATGGGCCCCGCCATATTGTTTTGTTCGTTAGTTGCTTCTATGGTTATTCGTGTTTTAATTTGGAATGCCAAAAATACAAGACTGACGTGCAATTTGTAATTCAAACACTTAGTTTGTTAAAAATGAATGGGATAATTATTACTGTTACAGTTTTTAACCAATCATCAAATAGGAAAAAAGTAATACAACTAAATAGATGAACGAGTTCACGAGTTTCTTTAAATAAAGATATATGATATATTTTTGCTTATGTTTTTACCACTTTGAATTTGTTGGTTAGTGTTATTTAGTTTTTTAAAAACTGCTTTTTAAATTGCAAACGAGATGTATTGTTGTTTAAAATTGTTTGATTTGAAAGAGAGAGAAAAAAGCCGAGATGTGACGTCACAATGCACGCTTTACGTTGCCTGGTTGTGTATTCCCCGCATTAAATGAATAGGCGGATCCTTCATCTATCCTCATATGCCCCCCTTTCATATTTAGATGTTACTGGGCATTTAGCGCAAGGGGAAGTTCATAAATAAAATATATTTTTAAATGAATTATGAATTATGATTTATCGTAGAATTATGATTCTTACTTGGGACACCCTATTTCATGCTTCGCTCGGTCCAACGGTCACGCCGTATACATGTACATACTATGTTTATAGGAATCAATGGGAACTGTTATAAGTTTTTCATTAGTACAAAATCATTTGACTTTCTTATTGAATGTAACAAAGTTTGATAAAGGAAGCAATTTCAATTGTATCCCAAAAGTTTGCTAGATATGACTACAGCTGGAAGATGTATGGCATATAGTATAATTTAATTTGGAAAACACATTATACTTGATTCACATTGTTTGTTGTGATGTTGATGACATACCGTCATGTTTCATTTAATAGCATATTGCAGCCTATGTTGATGTGATTGGATTATCTTAATTTTGGTCTGATGCAGTCCTCTCTATATTGCACACTGATACCACTAGATATGTATAATTAGATATGCATAATTAGATATGTATAATTAGATATGTATAATTAGATATGCATAATTAGATATGTATAATTAGATATGTATAATTAGATATGCATAATTAGATATGCATAATTAGATATGCATAATTAGATATGTATAGTTAGATATGCATAATTAGATATGCATAATTAGATATGTATAATTAGATATGTATAATGTACTGACATTGGTATTTACAGAAGAAGAAGAAGCCCAAACCTGACAAAAGAGATCTGGCAGAAAACAATGTTTATTTCTGTGATACGTGTGACAGAGGATATAAAGTCCAGGAGAAATATCAGGAGCATATTGAGAGTCATGTCAAGGTCAGTTAGCTTTTATCATATTTATTTTTACACTGTTTTAATCACTGGTTTGCAGTCATCATTTTACTTCTCTTAATCTTCTGACAAAGACTGTTTATCCTCCTTGTTCTGAGGAAATGTAGTGATTATCTCCCTCGTTCCGAAGTAAAATGAGTTATATTTTGTAGTAATTATCCCCCTTGTACTGAGGTAACATGACTTATTTTGTAGTGCCGACATGATGGATGTCTGTACACAGCTCACCCTAAACTGGTGCGACTGCATGACAGAACAGTGAGTAGAAGTGTTTACACTGTTCCTATATATACGTGATCCAGTTCTATCCAGAATGAATGTTTTCCCCAATATAACAACATACAACAAAGTTGTGTCACTATTGTATGGATATATATATGGGGTTCAAGAGTTCACAGTTATGCAACTCAGCTGGGTGATATAATCGTTAACCTTTGACATTTTGGAAAATGACATTTCTGTATGATGTACTAAAATTCAGCTTCTAAAAGCAAGATATTGTTTGATATTGGTCAAAAATATAAGAAATAAAGCATCACTTTTTAAGCATCAGTTATGCAATATAAAATATACAGTTAGCACAAGGTCATATCTACACCTTATCAGGTATGGATAGTATAACTATAAGATAAGTTTATTCCAGTGCCCATAGGGCATAACAGCAAGACAGCTTATCAAGAAGGAAATTTCAAAAAAGAAAGTTTACAACATTTAGTTATTTATAACATTTCTTGTTTAAACATTTTAAATTGACAGAATTTATGTTCACTTTCTATAGATATTATGGCTAGCTTACAATAACTGAAATTTGAATTCAGTGGTGACGGTATACAGTAGAAATTTAGAACTTTTAACCCGCAGTGAGAGTATGAGTGTATTAAAGTTATTGTAACATATATTTAGTGCACTCATTATACAGTGTACTAGATACTGAACATAAAAAAGGATAGCATTGTCTTTGCTCTCCAACAACTGATATGATACATGTACAGGTGATATATATTGTAATTTTGATACATGTACAGGTGATATATATTGTAATTTTGATACCTGTACAGGTGTTGATGTATATTGTAATTTTGATACCTGTAGAGGTGTTGATGTATATTGTAATTTTGATACCTGTACAGGTGTTGATGTATATTGTAATTTTGATACATGTACAGGTGTTGATGTATATTGTAATTTTGATACCTGTAGAGGTGTTGATGTATATTGTAATTTTGATACCTGTACAGGTGTTGATGTATATTGTAATTTTGATACCTGTAGAGGTGTTGATGTATATTGTAATTTTGATACCTGTACAGATGTTGATGTATATTGTAATTTTGATACCTGTACAGGTGTTGATGTATATTGTAATTTTGATACATGTACAGGTGTTGATGTATATTGTAATTTTGATACCTGTAGAGGTGTTGATGTAATTTTGATACCTGTACAGGTGTTGATGTATATTGTAATTTTGATACCTGTACAGGTGTTGATGTATATTGTAATTTTGATACCTGTAGAGGTGTTGATGTATATTGTAATTTTGATACCTGTAGAGGTGTTGATGTATATTGTAATTTTGATACCTGTACAGGTGTTGATGTAATTTTGATACCTGTACAGGTGTTGATGTATATTGTAATTTTGATACCTGTACAGGTGTTGATGTATATTGTAACTTTGATACCTGTACGGGTGTTGATGTACATTGTAATTTTGAAACCTGTAGAGGTGTTGATGTATATTGTAATTTTGATACCTGTACAGGTGTTGATGTATATTGTAATTTTGATACCTGTACAGGTGTTGATGTGTATTGTAATTTTGATACCTGTACAGGTGTTGATGTATATTGTAATTTTGATACCTGTACAGGTGTTGATGTATATTGTAATTTTGATACCTGTACAGGTGTTGATGTATATTGTAATTTTGATACCTGTACAGGTGTTGATGTATATTGTAATTTTCATTTTAGCAACATTCTAGTGGACTTGCATCCAAAATATGGAAGCTTGAATCTCCTGAGGAGATAAACAAGTGGAGAGAAGAAAGGAAAAGGTATAATCAGTTCACAGAATTTATCCACAAAATCCTGAAAATGAAAGTCTCTCCCTGAAAATACGCCATTACTGGAAAACAACCATCTTCGCTAAGCCAAGGACGACGCTCCATGGTGAATCATATGAAAAGACAAATACTGTGGAGTATCACCCTTGGCTAGCAAAGATGGAAAACATTCTCACATGAAAATATGCCAACTGTGGCAAATAGTTGCAGCATTATTATGTCAGGGGGAGACATATTGTTTTTGTACTTTCTGTCCGTCCATCACAAAATCTTGTGTGAACACTTCTTCTCCTATATGGCTTATTGGATTGACTTGAAACTTTGTACAATGCTCTACTACCATTTGTAGATGTGCATATTGGTTGGACAGGAGGATCCAATTATTTTGCTAAAAGTTATAGTGGATCTAAGAGGGATAGAGGATGTTAAAATAGCTTGTGAACGCTTCTCTTCCAGTATGGCTTAGATTATCTGATAGACTTGAAATTTTGTACAATACTTCAATGCCATTTGCTGATGTGCATATTAGGAGACAGGAGGATCCAACTATTATCCTTAAAGTTATAGTGGATCTGAGGGGTGGAGGGTGTAAAATAGTTTGTGAACACTTCTATGTGGCTTATCAGAGTTCATAATGTGTATGTTCCTGCTCATGCTTTCTCCTCCATACTATGTAGTACGTTAAGGGGAGGAGGTTTCATTTGGAACACTTCCAATTTGGGTAGCTGGGGAGACATTTGTTTTTCATAAAAACAATCACTAGTATTAATTAGTAACATTACTTGCCTTTTTTCTCTGAAGAAAAAAATGTTGAACAGTACCAGTATATCCATTTTTTTTCATTTATGTTTCAGAAATTTTCCAACAGCTGAAAATATGAAGAGGAAGAAAGTGATATTGGAGGAAAAAATAGCACGGGGTGAAGTCATTGAGACCAAAACATTTGGGTAAGTGAAAGAGTAATGAACATGTAAGTAGCAGTATAGCTAGGTATGAGTAGCAGTATAGCTAGGTATGAGTAGTAGTATAGCTAGGTACGAGTAGCAGTATAGCTATAGGTACGAGTAGCAGTATAGCTAGGTACAAGTATCAGTATAGCTAGGTACGAGTATCAGTATAGTTAGGTACGAGTAGCAGTATAGCTAGGTACGAGTAGCAATATAGCTAGATACAAGTAGCAGTATAGCTAGGTATGAGTAGCAATATAGCTGGATACAAGTAGCAGTATAGCTAGGTACGAGTATCAATATAGCTAGATACAAGTAGTATAGCTAGATACAAGTAGCAGTATAGCTAGGTATGAGTAGCAATATAGCTAGATACAAGTAGCAGTATAGCTAGGTATGAGTAGCAATATAGCTAGGTACGAGTATCAGTATAGCTAGGTACGAGTAGCAGTATAGCTAGGTATGAGTAGCAATATAGCTAGATACAAGTAGCAGTATAGCTAGGTATGAGTAGCAATATAGCTGGATACAAGTAGCAGTATAGCTAGGTACGAGTAGCAATATAGCTGGATACAAGTAGCAGTATAGCTAGGTACGAGTAGCAATATAGCTAGATACAAGTAGCAGTATAGCTATAGCTAGGTACGAGTAGCAGTATAGCTAGGTATGAGTAGCAATATAGCTAGATACAAGTAGCAGTATAGCTAGGTATGAGTAGCAATATAGCTGGATACAAGTAGCAGTATAGCTAGGTACGAGTAGCAATATAGCTAGATACAAGTAGCAGTATAGCTAGGTACGAGTAGCAATATAGCTAGATACAAGTAGCAGTATAGCTAGGTATGAGTAGCAATATAGCTAGGTACGAGTATCAGTATAACTAGGTATGAGTAGCAGTATAGCTAGGTACGAGTAGCAATATAGCTAGATACAAGTAGCAGTATAGCTAGGTACGAGTAGCAATATAGCTGGATACAAGTAGCAGTGTAGCTAGGTACGAGTAGCAATATAGCTAGATACAAGTAGCAGTATAGCTAGGTACAAGTAGCAATATAGCTAGATACAAGTAGCAGTATAGCTAGGTATGAGTAGCAATATAGCTAGATACAAGTAGCAGTATAGCTAGGTATGAGTAGCAATATAGCTAGGTACGAGTAGCAGTATAGCTAGGGATGAGTCACAGTATAGCTAAGTAGGAGTAGCAATCCAGCTTGGAATCACTTGCAATCCATCAAAGAATCATCGGCAATCTAATTAGGAATGAATAGCATTTCAGCTACAATGTAAGGCTCAGTAGTGGCCCAGCTAGGAATCGATAGCAATCCAACTAAGGATCAGTAGAATTAACAGTCCAGGTAGGAATCGGTAGAATTAGTAACAATCCAGCTACGGACAAGGGACAGTCCAGATAGGAATCAGTAGAAATCCAGTTGCAATATGAAAAGTGATTTATAAATGTTTTATACATTGTAGTTCTATAATTATGATAATTTTTTACAATACAGTAAAGTTTTGTAGAAATGTTTTGTTGATGTGCAAGGACCTTACTACAAACCACAGTTTGAGCACATTTATTTCTTTGGTTTCTTATTGGATCATATTTATTGGATCATATCATGGGTTCAGGGTGAGGTCCTAATAACTATGCAAGTTTTTCCTCAAAACTTGTCTTATGAACAAGTGGGCAGTTTATTCCAGTAAAGTGATAGGATCTCTTGCTTTGCAGAGACCACGATTCATTCATTCTATGTAATCAATTGTATTGAGCCAATAACTCATTTTTGTCTTTAACAGTTATTCATATGTAATGGGTGCATTTGATAACTATGACATAAAAAGTCACAATTTCATTGCAGGAAAATGAGAAATAGAGGTGGAAAGAGAGATAAATTTGGAAAAGGGAAGAACAGGCGACAGAACAATGGGAATGACCAGAAAAGTACAAGGGACACACCAAACAGCAGTCTTGTTAAATCAGGAGTCACAAAGGTATACCAAACAGTAGTCCTGTTAAATCAGGAGTCACTGTCACAAAGGTAAACCAAACAGTAGTCACTGTCACAAAGGTATACCAAACAGTAGTCCTGCTAAATCAGGAGTCACTGTCACAAAGGTATACCAAACAGTAGTCACTGTCACAAAGGTATACCAAACAGTAGTCTTGTTAAATCAGGAGTCACAAAGGTATACCAAACAGTAGTCCTGCTAAATCAGGAGTCACTGTCACAAAGGTAAACCAAACAGTAGTCACTGTCACAAAGGTATACCAAACAGTAGTCACTGTCACAAAGGTATACCAAACAGTAGTCCTGTTAAATCAGGAGTCGCTGTCACAAAGGTATACCAAACAGTAGTCACTGTCACAAAGGTATACCAAACAGTAGTCCTGCTAAATCAGGAGTCACAAAGGTATACCAAACAGTAGTCCTGTTAAATCAGGAGTCACTGTCACAAAGGTAAACCAAACAGTAGTCACTGTCACAAAGGTATACCAAACAGTAGTCCTGTTATATCAGGAGTCACAAAGGTATACCAAACAGTAGTCCTGTTATATCAGGAGTCACAAAGGTATACCAAACAGTAGTCCTGTTAAATCAGGAGTCACTGTCACAAAGGTATACCAAACAGTAGTCACTGTCACAAAGGTATACCAAACAGTAGTCCTGGTAAATCAGGAGTCACTGTCACAAAGGTAGCTATGTATTGTGTAATTAAAAAGCCTAATTTGACCCTGGAAAAAGGGGAAAATTTATGTGAAATCTTCATGACTTGAAAATGTTCTCTCAAACTTTGTCTGTCAAAAGCACCAACAACACCACTTATAATCCTTACTTTTATTTCAACTACACCAGATACAGTAAATAATTATTGATTGATATATATAAACAATATAAATTATGTTCTCCATTCTGCTGTATGTTTGTGGAAAGGAAAATGGTCCAAAATCGTGCACTTTTTCATCAAGAGCTAAAATATCCAGGAAAAGTCATACATTTATGATGTCATTATATTGAAAATGATCACCAGCTTCTATTGGTAAACATATGCCAGAAAGCTGTGAATACACTCGCCACCAAAACTGACCTCTAGAAAATTGAAAGTCATTTACCGAGCCAAATTAGGCCTATGCCTACCGGGTAACTGCAAATATGTGGTCCTCCTTGGATTTTAACAATCTGACATTTCTGAGGTCTACATTATTTCAGCAAGCTCAACTCAGACATAGTTCTTTCTTATACCATGTGAAAATACAAATTATATGTAAATAGTTACCAATGACAATATCTTTATTTTCTTAAACTGGATATAGAGATTATAAAGTATGGAGAATTAAATAGAATGAACATGATATAGATGTAGGTGGTGGGTAAAGGTTCAATTTGGGGAAAAAAAACCCAAAAAACAATGATATTTTGTTGTCCATGGATGGATCGATTAACCTGGAGAACATACTCTCTCAGAAATGTTAACATGCTGTCAATAACTGCAAATAGAAACTGACCATCACCAGTTATAAAGGACGGCAACCAATTTACATGTATCTTTTCACTGGTCACTCCTTGATAATTTACTATATCTACTTAGTACTATAAACACTGTCATGAAGCAAGATTGGGAAGTTTAAAAACGTGAGTAGTGGCATACAATGAGGGTAATTATATATTTTTTAAGGAAAAACTTTCCTAACAGAATACTGGTCTGACAATAAAGTACTGGTATGAGGATGAACTGAGAGGATATCATTCAAAATGTGACTTCTTTTTTTTTTGGCAACAGACGAACATTAAATTGAAAATTGCATGTATTTCATGTTCTTTACAGTTAATCTGTGTGTCTTGTCTTGTCTGGTAGGAAAACGCTAATACTACAAAGGAAGATGTGAAGAGTTTTAATGGTGACCCGCTGTCAATGCTGGAGGGATTAGAAGAAAGCGCTCCCAATTCTGTCAATACTGTGACTACGTTTGGAGGACTAGCCACGCTGATGGCTGTGTACAGTGATAGTGATGATGGAAAACAAACACAGACAGACAGACAGGCAGGTTAGTGTGTAAATGCAGGCTGTACAAACAATAAGGAAAAAATGTGAATCCAAGAATCTATATTATCACAAACTCATGTAAGTGTGCATATGAAAAGAAAACTCAGGTAATAGTGTAGAAGGTGTACACGTTTGTTGCCATTGATTTTGAAACAGATTCCTCACACATTTATCCTCTCGTGATGATTTTCAGATGTTATTGAAGATGCTGAAAATAAAGAGCCAAGTACTTCTTGTCCACCGAAGAACAAGAAAATACGGAAGAGAAAGAGACAAAGGAGAAATGGTCATGATGATGACAGCAGTCGAGCCAAAATCAAGAGGAAGTCTACTTTGTTGGAAAAGGTATAAGCATTTTGTGTGTTGGAAAAGGTATAAGCATTTTGTGGACTTTGTTATTACAGTTTCTTCCCTATTTATTACCTGCATTACTGACAAATATAGGTAGACATATAGCATGTCTTAACAAATTTGTGCAAAGGGAATTTGTGTATTTTGTAAATTCTAATTGTTAAGTTTTGCAGCATTGCAGGACTTAGATTTATGCATCATAAGACAAAGTCATTCAGTTTTAGGCCAAATGTGTGTTTCGTTAGAATACAGTACATTCACTCAAGACATTTTTTGTTTTCATAAATAACGAAATGATTTGAAAATATGTGGCTGGAATTTGACTTGTAGACCTTTATAACATCCTTAGCCCTGTGATCTACCACTTAGCCTTTCAAGCTGATAGCTACAGTCCATTATAATGCCATGTAAATTGAGACCTGACTAATATCCTAATTATCTAAATACCAAGGCTGCTAAGTATGATAGATACATCTTTATCAATTATTTATATTTATTATTGATTCCCACTTCTGTTTATTTATATCATTGATTCTCCCTTCTGTTTATTTATATCATTGATTCCCACTTATTTATATCATTGATTCCCACTTCTGTTTATTTATATCATTAATTCCCACTTCTGTTTATTTATATCATTGATTCCCGCTTCTGTTTTTTTTATATCATTGATTCCCGCTTCTGTTTATTTATATCATTAATTCCAACTTCTGTTTTCAGCTCTTGGCTCCCAACATAAGACGAGAGAGGAACCTAATCCTACAGTGTGTTCACCACATTGTGAAGGAAAACTTCTTTGGAGTGGGCAGTTGCAAAGAGTTGAATTCAACATCCAATGATAAGAATGAAAGTTGTTTTACGAACACTGAGATAAATGAGACAACTAATGTTGAATATGTAGAAGACTGTAGAACAAAGCATAAGTTAGAAACGCCAATGAACAAGTCAGGTGTTCAAGGAGTGGAACCCGGAGATGATCAAAACAGTGGCCAGGATACTCAAGAAGAATTGACTGAAAATCTGGTCACTGAGTTTAATATTGATGATCATGCCTGGGAATGAACTGTTGATTGTCTGAATGAAATATAAAACTGTTATGTCTGTACACAGTGTTGGTTTATTTCACAAAAAAGAAATCTCTAATGATGAGGTTCTAGAGAAATCAATGAATGCAAGGAAGTGTTTTAAGTAAATGTGTATTAATACGACTTTAATGAGATTATTAAGGCAAGGACTTTCCCCCCACCATGTTTCAAGATGATGTTGGTTTAGTATCCTTGTAGATATAAATACACTGTAAATGCATACTAGAAGCAAGTTAGTAAGAATATTTTGTAGATCCTTGACATTAGTATCATTATTTTTCTCTACCCATGACTGACCTTTACTAATTAACCTTGGTCATTGTTAATTAATTAACCTTGATCATAATACACTCTTCTATTTTAAACCGTCAGTCATTGTGCGTGATTGAGCGTCTCACTAGTTTTATTCCAGTTTTCTGACCAGACAAAGTTTGTGATGGACTGCCACACAGAATGATTAATATGCATGTACACCCAATACAAAGTGAGGTGAATTTGAAACCAACATGAAGTTAGATAAGCATTTCATAACATCGGGGATCTATGAATTATTGTAAATACCTGATATGTTGAATAATCCCCTGGCATGGGCATCTTGTTTGAATATCATATTTTGGGAGAATACTCATTATATGATGTTATTTGCTAATCATAACTTCATTATGTGTCAGATATATTAGGTAGTAGTTTTGGGAGCCCACCTGCAACATCCTCTTCGGGACAGCATGTACCCCAGTCCCCAGGTACAGAAAAACTTACCACATTCTAATGCTAAACAGCAGCACAGAAAGAACGGAGCTCTAGTGTTTCTTTTGTCCGCTCCTGAAAAGGTGTCAATAGCAAATGGTCAGATATCAGATCTTGTGCTGTCTGGCTTGTCATAAATGAAAGTACTGTAAGGAACAAGAGTGCACCAATGCTGGGACTGGATATAAGACATATTAGCTGTGCAGATTCACATCCCTTTAAAGGATTTGTTGATGGACAGTGCATTGGTTTTTATGACCATGATGGAATTGGCATGTATTCACCGAAATGTGAGTTTAAGAACTGGACACTTTCGAATAACGGTTAACCTTTGCACTTTCCTATACTTAATTAAGTATAGATCAATGACCCTCCTGTATAAAAATTGCACTCACCTTGAGCCATCAGCTTTTACCATCACAGCTCCAAGACCTTCATTACAGTAGGTATTTTTTGCCAATTGACTTTATCAAGATGTAGACTATTGTGTGGCTTGATCAGGATGGACTTTGTCATTGCTGTCAAGATTCCCTTTTGGATTCAACTTGAAACTTCATCAGTGTCTTAATCAGGTGTATGCACCACATAATACATTAATCATCTAGCTACGTCGGGTATTTTTAGTAGATTTTCCATCACATAATTTTTATCAAAGAAGATAATTTTTCCAATTTCAACTGCAAAAAGATGAGCTTCTAATCATTTACTAGTCATGTGAATTTCATCTAGTAATCTGAGTGACGAGAAAACACAGGAATCGGTAATTTTATATGTAATGATAGTTGTAATGGTCTATACCATACCACACATAATAAAAACACAGCTATTTCACTTTCATCATAAACACACTGTTTTACATTTGATAATTGCATACCCTAGCTTGTAAAGTTAATAAATGTTAACAGTTTTAGTTTGCATTTTTACAATATAATTACCCCCAATCATTTGTAACAGAAAAATTAGATTTAAACTCTAAAGCAAATTATTAAGGCTTTAACATACTATATTCACATGTAATTTTGGGCAGGATTCAAATTAAATTCTTTTGGGATTCTATTTTTAAAAATCAGGTATTTTTTCCATAGATTGTATTTTCATATCTACAATTTTAAAATAACATAATGAAATAATTAAAGTTTAAAGAGAGAGGGAGATAAAGATGCATGTCCAGATAGAGTATTTGAGAAAGATATCCAAAGTTTCACGAAACGTACTTCGTACCACCTACTTGTCTCTTGCAATATCAAGCGTCTGTGAGACACTGATTGAAACGGGAAATGCGAGAAAATTCAGGATAAGAACACCAAATGATGGTAAAGCGAAAACTTCCAGAAAAGGGGTATACACTATACTACAGTCTGAAATCTAAATGTGTCATTATTTTAAGAGAAAGTTGAGGGAGTAAAGCATGAACGTCAAGAAAAGGGGAATTTGATATAGGCCTTTAGTCGCAGACAAAAAATGTAATACTATTTAGTATTTTGGCAAAAAAAAATTTGCGCTTTTTCCCCCCTATCTTTTTTTATCTTGATATTTTAATGGGTTATAAGTTAGCTTTCGCAGGACTTTCTTAGTACCGATGTATGTGACAGTCAAAGTATCATAACCAAGCCGAACCTCGCCGATATCATATTTGATAGCTGGAATGGAGAGTTGATTCATCTAGTTGATCCGCACTAGTTTCGTTAAGGAGGTACTCTACATCGTCATGATGGCCGATTTCCTTTTAAAACGTGGATGAAAACATAAATATCAGCAATATTTGCTTATTCTTTTCAAAAACCATCACCTAGCTGAGTAGCTTAGGTTAACACATTGACTACTGAACTATAGATTACGAGTTCGAGTTCAGCAGGGTTTTTAATTTGGGTAATTTCTGGGTGCTATTGCATCATCTCCACAGGTGCTTTTTTGTAGGAGTTGTCATATTCATTCTCTTTATTTTAAAGACTTTACAAGAATGAGTTTGACAACTTTTGTGAAACACATGCCTGTAATAATCGCCCCCACTCCATAGGAATTGAGATTCCCTCATACATTTCTTTTGTTTTTACTGGGCTGCTGTATCTCACTAGCTATAGTGTACATTTTGTGATAAGAAGATGAAAAGGATTGTAGCTCCACTTGTACCATGAGCACATCTAATGTAAAGTATAAAATCAGGTGCTCCATTGCTAAATGCTCAGCAATATTGGAAGGGACAGTCAGGAATCTTTAGGGTGAGAGCTTGGAAATTTAGGTCATGTTTCATGGCAAACATTGGCATTGTGAAAAAAAACACTCGCTGCTACAACAATGAACACCATGCGTAGGTCAAATTTTTGGTGTGTGGCTTACTATTTCATTGAAAATTTGCAGCTACCTTTTCCCTGCACATAACTTTCAAGGCTTTATGTGGATTGATCATGTGCAGAGTTTTCTGACACCCCAGTATTTTAGTAATTTTACCAACCTGAACATTGAAATATACCATCATCAATTTTTGGTCAAAATCTTTGGACTGGTAAATTTTTTTGAAATCATGTTACCAACCTTTATCATGTTTATCTAGATTCCAATGATAATTATGATGCTTAAAATGATTCTTTATTTCTTGAATATTTCCCTGGCTGTTCACAACTACAAAGATATTGCCATTTGAATGAATCAGTCATGAAGAGTATTACAACCTCCTTTTTTTCTAGACTAGTAACAGAGCTGTGGAAATTATTTTTCAGAAGCCTGTCATTCGGACAGACATGTTTAACAACTTTGCCTGTCCGTACAGATTTAAGCCTGTCCGAATATTAAGAGTTTAGATTAACATAATTTATAAAACTGAAGTAACACACAGATCACAGTTTTTATAAGTTTATTAGAACATGTCTTACACTAGTTTTCAAACTCAATTTCTAATTCTCTCACAACCTCTCTCACCATTCTTTCATTCTCATCAAAATCTTGCTCACACTCTGATTCACACTCACTCTCTTCATCATCCATTCTCTCACCTACTCTTCCATCCCTAACACTCTTCTTTTTCTTTTTGATGCTTGGCCTGGTTTTGATCCCGGTGTAAATTTGATCGGCCACGACACCATACTTTCGCACGGTTTAGTTTGCCTGGTTCCCTGTCCCTACTATGCGTTGTTGTTAGTGAGCCAGGGAACCAGACAAAAGTTTCATTTGGAGATCCTCGAGTGGCTTCCACCTCACACATTGTATAGGCCTAAAGCATTGCATAGTGAAGTCATCCGAGGATTACTGATGCATAAGAAACAACAACTCTGGATAAAGACTGTTTACGCGCTGGCATTTTGTGTTTTTGTTAATGTGGGCGGTGCAAACAACATCGGTCATGTGGTCCGACATTTAACCAACTTATGTCAGTCACAGCCAAATTAAGCCAGTCTTGCCGGCATGACCGGCAGTTTTCCACAGCTCTGCTACTAGTAATTAAACGCATGGTGCTGCAGTTGTTGGGCCAAGGTCATGACTAGAAAATTTGTCAATTTTAAAATGTTATATGGAAGAAAAAATATCCAAGGACAAATTCAGCTTTTACAGCTGATCATTTTAACATGCTGATCCACAGTAATCATGAATAGTTACTGCAGGTCCTGTATTGAATTTGACTGTCCTTCTGGAGACGAAAGATGACTTGTAAATTGTATTATGTAACTTAATATCAAAATATATTAAAATGCAAATTTTGTTAATTGATTTTGATTTATTCAGAAATATCAGACAGTGGTAAGTCAAGAGTCATTATCCTTAATTGCTTTCTCTAAATTTACTGTACAACACAACATTGATAAAAACATACTTTTCATCTTAAACATCATCAGGTACAAGATGGGTAACTAGTGGTGAAGTCCTCCTAACTTGTTTGTAAACAATTTTCTAATGAACCTTACACAATTTTTTTATGCCAGCATATAGAACAGACAATATTTTGAATTCATCGATCCTTCTGATTATTTTTCAGTCTTGGACAGGTGTTAAGGTCAAACACTGGATACATGTATTGTTATAAAATTTCAGTACTAAATTGTAAATCTACTTCAGAGGTCTCATTGTTATGTGTTACATGCTGATGTCATATTACCTGCACATTGCTGTGCCTTACTCTCAAAACTGGATTTAAGCATATCCAAGCATATGCATTTATTCTGCAGGGAAACCAGATTTATACAAAATTATTTTAATTCACTGATGTTAAAGATGTGATACATTTGTACTTTTATGAATTTGGGCAGTAAAGAGATGTCTTTATGACAAGAGCTATCCCATATAGGTCAGGGTTCAAAATTAACATATATGCCCGTCAGTCTGTGACTGGTTAAAAGTCTGGCGGCCGGACTGACTGACATTTCTTTTAGTCAGTCCGATGGGACTGGTTAATTTTCTACGGCATCATTTTGGAAAATATACTTAATATGAAATTTTATACACACATTTGGCATGCTTCGATCTGTAGATATCATTTAATAACATTAACGAAATATGTTTCATTATTTCTGGAAAACTCTGTTGGACTGGTATATTTTTCTGCAAACTGGTTGAAATTATACCCCATCAGTCCAGCTGGACTGGTGACATAAAAAGTTAGCTTCAAGTCCTATAGGTAGTACATGTAACTATACTGTAAACAAACTAGTATTTGCAATTTAGCAGCAAAGAACATGTCCACAACTATTATGATTTGTGATGGAAAGAAATTTTGAATACAAACTAGCATGTAATGTTTCATGGTGAGAATTATTCAAGTTTGAGAAAGGGCTGCAAATCTTTCTAGTAACCAAATAAAAACCTGTTTTATTATACGGAGCAAATTTTAAAACCCAACAAAAAATCTGGTAAGGGAATATCTCGAAAGACTAAGAAATCAAACAATTCCTATGTGATTATGATGTTATATATTCTGAGCATATTTGTGTGTGAGAAAGGCTAGACTGACCATATTTAATCCCTGTCTTTAACATCTTTGTTGCTGTGTATCAATCACAGGCTATACAATATTTACTAGTGGAATTTCATGATGCTAAATTACTTTCAATCCATCTTCTCTAGGTTACAGTCAATCACAAAGTTCTTCAAATCGTCAGAGAGCCAGCAAGGTAAGTGAAAAAACTGTTGTAAGTGAGCAAAAGTAAGTTATTGTGCACTCTGTTCAAAACTTGGGCATCACTTTTGGTGAAACCGGTTTGTAGTTTTGTTTGTTTCCTAATGAAGTTTGTCCATGGTCTAGTTATCTGTTTGTTACTGTTAGTTTTCTGCATTTTCTTCTCAAGAACCATATGGTCAATTTATGGATATGGAAAAACTTGAAGAAATTTTTAACTTTTAATCCTTTAGTTCTGTATTTTGTTCTGTGATTGAAAGACTGAAAACATGTTATTCTCTTGTGAAGTGTAAGAATTCTGACTTCTTGATTAAAAAATTTTCTTCAAAATTGAAATCCACAAACCGAAACTATAAAATGAAATAAGAATAGTTGAATATACCAGTAGTCATGAAACTTCCCATATCATGTTGATGTTATGCATTGTCAGGCACTCTTGTAAATGATAGGTAGTGGAACTGTGTACCAGGAAATGTTTGTCGTCATTTTATTTTCACCCATTCCACCATCATCTTGAGTGGGCGATTTACTAATCATAACTTTTAAGTAGGTACGGATGGCTTTGGGAGAATTTAGAACAGAATGAAATAGCTTTTTCACTGCATGTAGGCAAAAATAAAACAGAGCAAAGTTTTCTGCTATGTGGATTTCATGCATTAAGAACAAGCAAGCTTTATAAAGTTTATGCATGGCCAGAAGTGCTGGGTATATGTAGTTGTGTATAGATGGTACAGTAGTATTGTAGACGGCATTCATGCATCACTGGTTATCGTGTCTTAACATCAGTTTTAAATAGCTTTTATAATTTCTCTTTTAGATTCAAGATATTGAACTTTATGGATGCATTTCAGACTTATCTTGCTCAACATTTCAAACTTCTTATAAAGTTTTTTCTTGCTTAAATGAGACACCCAAAACATGAAATGAGGTTTTTGTGTACAATTGATTTTTCTGTTTAAGCAGTGCATGATGAAGGTAAAACTGATATACTTGTAAGAATCGAACAATCTGTGAGATTTAGATGTTGCGTAGTACTAGCACAGACTACGTAGGGATATAAATTGCAATGCATTGTTTTATGCCCTTGACTTTCTTTAAGATGAGAAAGTATTTATGTATATATTTTGTCCTTTTAAATTTCGTTACGTGTCTGGTTAGCTCACTGGATTAATGAGTTAGGCTGTCAATTTCTAGATAGTGCATTCAAATTCTGCAGGGTTTTAATTTATGTTGTTAATGATTTTACACTTGAATTGCAAGTTTTAGTTACATGAGGCAGAATTTTAAAGTTCTAAAACCACAGCATCATTGCACATATCATACCTATAGTTTTCATTCATGACAATTTTGATATATTTGTCAGATCCCTTTAAAATTTCATTCCTTTCGAACATTGAAAATAAAGAATGAAAAATGGTCTTTGGTTAGCCTATGGATGCTTCTTTGCTGAAATGGTTCACCATTTTTTGCAGATGAGTTTATTTATGTTCAAGGATAATTTTAATGCATGTGGTTTTGTGGTGTGTACAGTTTTTGCTTAATAGATTTTATTTACTCTATTTTATTTTTATTTATTTTTATTTGAATTCTTTAGTTCATTGATCTGTATACTGTAGTTGAGAAGCATGAACCCCTACCAACATAGCTATTTCTCGAGAGATGGAGAATATTACGCAGAGGTCCGCAGAGAATATGACAGAGAGTACTATGATCACTCTGACACAAGAGACTGGAATTCATCTCGAAACTTTCCCCCTGAACTTTACCCGTCACACCGGGAATCTGTGTATTATGACAGTAGTTATAGAGGGAGGGGTTACAGTAGAGAATACAACGATAGAGGGGACTATCCATACAGAAATAGACCAACTGCACCAGAATACCACCAAGCACAAAGGGATTCAGTGTATTATGATGACGATCGAAGACAAGGATCGGGACAGTGGAATTTTTACCATGAAAGGCGTTATGACGACAGAGATTCAGAGAGAGGCTACGGAAACCCCTGGAGATCAGAAGGAGGCAGGAATTCGGAGGGACGCTATGGAATTCCAGAAAAGGGCAGTAGTAATTATATGGTTCCTGAAAATGTGAGGGGTAGAGAAAAAAATGATTACTACAATGGAGAAAAACCCAGGGTACCTTACTGGAAAGCAAGTGCTGAAAGAGAGCCAGATTACAATATGTTGGACACAAGAAGTGGACATAAGCATCAAATGAAAGAGGGACAGACTGCCAGAGTTCCCAAGAAAAAGCAATTAAATACTGAACCACACCAGAGTTCTATGAAAGGTTCATGTGATAACAGACAGCCAAAAGAAAAGGGACCGAGGTCTTCAGAGGTGAAAGTTTTGTGTGAACAGGAAATGCCAAGGATAAAAAATGTCAAGGAAACCACAAACACTGCAAGGTCAGGAAACAAAGGAGAAGACCATGAAAGGAAAAATAAGAAGATCACAGGAAACGTACAAAACTTGTCATCAAGTGAAAATACTCCGAGTAATTTCTCTAACACTTTACAAATCAACTGTTCTAGTAAAGTGAAAGGTGATTCAGGGAAGTTAATTTCGTGTCACAGGAAGGACTCCCGTGGCCCCAGCCTTCCTCTTAAAGAACAGAAGCAATCATCAGAATCAACTCAAAGAAACAGCACCAGAGAGAAAGAGGGAGTGAAGTGTACAAAAACTAAGAATACTAATCCAAATGATACACGTCCCAGCAAACCTGGCGGGAAAAAGGGTGATAACAACAAAATTTCAGAGAATGTAAGAAGCAAATCTTTTACAACAGATGGATCAGAGGTAGAAATGGAGCATTTGAAAAGACTCTCTGCTCTGACCTTAGCTTCAAATGATGAACAAGGTTAGTGAGCAGTAATTCTGAGCTCTTTTTGCCTTTAAATCATACAGTGTGTACATTCTCATATAAGTATGTGTACTGTGATTAAAATCTGTCAGTCTGAAGTATTATATATCTCTGAAATGTCATACATGTATACCTTCACGGAAAAACATGTATGTGATAAGTAGTTGTCATTTATCATTACATTTAAAAATCGGTGCTTAGCCTTGAGATGTTGCAAAGGGATGTAGGAATACGATATTATGATCAAAACATATACTGCAGATTTCTTATTCATTAAATCAGTAAGGAGTACCACTCACAAAATAAAATTACTTATCGAGTAGTCTTATTTTTGTGTTGCTGAACTACATGTAAAAACTCTTGATCAACAGTCCACTCGCAAATTCATGTTCTTGCAATTCGATGTCTACAAGTCATTTTACGATATTACTGTAAATTCCTAATTATACGTGAGGAATTCATTATCTCATAATTTTACAAGAGTTGTCACTCGCGAAATAAAATTACTCACTTTTAATTTTCTGTTGATTAAATGCACGTAAGAAGTCTTGATTTAACAAGACGACACGCGGATTCGTGTTCACGCTATTTGACATTAATTTTACTGGTCATTTCGCCATATTAAGTACTCGTGTAAAATAAGGAGTCCACAGTAGTAGAAATTCTGACAGTTCTGAAGTTTATGCTGAAAATTGTTGACATATACATGTATGATGCATTTTTTCAAAGGCAACATGTTTTGTCAGATTCAAACTGTTGCCTGAGGCTGTCATGTTGACGGCAAGTGTTGGGTCAAAGGTTGCAGCAAGACAAACACCCAGAGACGTATCTTTTATTATTCATATTGATGCGTCATTGCACTGCTTTGCATAATGCAGGCATCATGTCAATCTCGTCACACGAAGCATTAAGCGAGTATAGCAATGAAAATCTTATGCTGAGCAGGTATATATATTTATTATATAGCTAATAAATAGTCTATTATAAAATCTGCGTAAAATCTAGAGTATGTTAACGTTCAATATCCTGAGAATTTATTGAACGCTAACTTTGCATTGCGTAAATCGTGTGCGCCCGAAACATTCCGAGTATGAGCATTCAATATTGACCTTACCGTAACGACGTAAACAAGCCAAAATGACAGACGACGGTCCTCCGAATCTGACAGAGCCGGTATTTGATATTTACTTAAAGAAAATGTTTTACTGTACATAAATTATGATGTTCCCATTCACAAAATCAGTTTATTTCATGCATCAATGACAAGTTTAATATTGAACAGTTAAGAAATGCATGCTGATTATTGCACACTTTCACCTTACATATAGATGCCAATATTGAGGAATTCTTGTCTATTTTGGAGTATTTTGAGTGAAAAGGGATATAATTTAACAACTGAATACTTTAGCTATATAATAAAAGGGTTATTGAACTTATATTGGTGAATATTGGCACTCGTTCGCTGTCAAAATGCACTTGCAAGCTCATGCATATTTACAGCCAACTTGTGCCAATATTCACCAATATAAGTTCAATAACCCTATAATATTATTACTACAGTAACTTGATCCGAAGAGTCGGAGTACTTCGAGTTGATAGGTGCGGATCATCAGATCTGATGATCCGCGCCTATCAACTCGACGTGATCTAACTCTTCGGATCAAGTTACTCTAGTAATGAAGAATCTATCATATACCTCCTTACGTATTTTTAAATCTACGTTTATAAGATGATCATTGTAATCCAAATCATCAAAAAATACAGACATAAAGTGAAATTATATTTCGTGTAAGCAATTCTGTTTGTGACGCAGTCGATATTTTTCACAAAAAATGTTGTGTTGATGCAATGTGACATCATCAGTTTCAGAGGATACTGAAATGGAATAAGGAAAGCACAGGGTGGTGATCCGGAAAATCAGAACACGCTCTGTGAAAATTGATGAGTTTATAATAAGAATGCTTATAAGATACGACATCAATCAATCAAAGCTATTTGACCAGTAAATATTTTCAGTTTCTAATACAGGTGACTATTGATGACAAAATGTATGTTTACCGGTCTCTGAGCACAATTTGTTTTATGGAACACAAAAGATTAAACAGTAAAGTTTGGTCTATAGCCTGAAGAAAACATTGTGATCCAACAAAATGTGTTGTCACATACCAAGATTTTGTAAGATTTTAACTGTTCGTTATAGTATTGATTTTCATTATGCTGCATATAGATTAAGAGCTTTGCTTGCGCTTCTTCATTGGATCTTATCACACTGCTAATGTATGGTTGGCAAGGCATGGCTTTCATTTTAATGTATGCATGTTCTACATAAAACCTGGGAAATTTTGTATTTTTTTTTTTTATATAGGTGCAGTATTCCCTGAAAATAGAGTTAACTTTGAATCCAATATCTTTTACATCTGTACATGAGTTACCACATACAGTGTACACATCGCTTTATTCAGCTTTATCTTCATCAGAGCAAACTTTAGATAAACTTGATTGAATACAGTGCAGCAGCAATTCATAATAAAGCTTATAGTTTAGATCACATTTCATATTCCAGGGAAAGACAATGTGCTCAAACTAAAACATCACTTTCTATTTTTAGAATTTTAGGGGTAATGATGTTAGATTCTGGAAAAATACCCCCCCCCCCCCCCCCCCCCCTGGATGGAATTGATGTAGTTTAGATTTCCTCTATATGATGTCATTTATGCAAGCCTTCTTGTTAATCATGGTCATATATATATATATATATATATATATATATTTTATGCTTCACTGACATCAATATCAATAAACCTTTTGCATTGAAAAATATTTAAATTTTCAATGGTTCTTGACTAATCATAAATATGATTATAGCCATGAAGATGCTGCAGATGTAAACAATTGATACATGTATGAATCTTGGTAAATATAGTATGTCTGTTTTAATAGCAGGGAATTCAGACAAAAATGAAAGTAGAATGTAAATATAAGATATAAATTTCATATTTGAAAATACATTCATGTTGGTCTGAAGCATCACAGTTCATACCCTTGTGTATAAGAATTGTCACATATTTGCATTGATTTTCTTTTGATGTTCAGGAATTGTATCTGGTTATCATCAATAGGGTTTTGTTATCGCATATGTGATAATACGAGCTCCTCCCATCTTGTTATCACATGGGTGGTACTAACATCAGAATTACACAATAGAAACAAGACAGGGATAATCGGTTTTCGTGAAGTTACTTTTGCTATTTCATGGGTAATACCGTAAAGCATGTGCCAATTAATTTCTGGGCCGTTGAAGCAGACAGGAAGTGTTATGTAACAGATATACACATACAGTCCCTGAAACGTTCTATTTTCCCACTTGAACAGTGAACGCACGGTGAGCGAACGGTGAATGTACAGTGAGCAAACGGTGAACGCACGCAGAGCGAACGGTGAACGCAATTTGTTGAACGGTGAGCGCACGGTGAACGCAAAATGGTCTATTCATTCGGTATATTTCGGATTTTTCCCTCGGATTGTACTTACTTTATAATCAGGTAGAGAATAATTATGTATATGAATACATCTGTTTGTTTATTTTTGTACAAATACTGGATGTATGCTTCTCATAAAAATGATCGTAAATTTCACATCAATGCACGTAACAATGATGGACAAACAAATTTTATATGTTCATTGTTTACAGTATTGCATATTCTGTACAGATACATGTATACATGAAAACTAGAAACATATGTTTTATAATATTTAGAACTCTTGACGTTTTCATAAATCATGAATATCTCGGTATGCTACATGTAATTATATATTTTGACTTAAGATGCATAGTATTATATTTCTTAATACAAGAGTATAAATGATGCATGTGAATTAAAGATAGTCTAGTAATTAACACCAAGAATTTACAGATGCCCATGCATGACTTCAAAATTTATGAGCGCGGTCATTTGGATTACACACAATAAAAAAAACATCCCCGAAAGGAGTAGAGATAAATGCATTGAACAACCAGCACGGATAGAACAGGTACATCATGTACCTCGTGTTGACACCTGAACGCTTCTAAATAGTATAAAAGGTTTATTCCCACGTAGATTTTGCGTAATTCACTTTACTGTAAATATAGATATACATGTAGTACATCGAACTGAGGAAATGATATCCCAGAATTAATGTACGTACATACAAAATAAATATTGTGACCATGAATTTACGTTTAGATTGTGCAATATTTGTATATTTTTGATGCGTATAAAACTGTTTTTTGCACTGAACTATACGCATATCATATGTGGGGCAGAAATATACGGGAAATATTTCCTCTTTATATTAGAGACAAACGGTTCAAAACTTTAAATTTGGGGAAAGGAGTAAATATATCTATTGACAATGTCTCTCATAAAGATAGGCCTAAAATAATCAGAAATATTTGTCAAATCAATTTGATATTTGAGCACAAATATGCATTGAAACGTAGTGTAGCATAGTTTTTGTAAGTAAGAGAAAGAGAGGGGGGAGGGGGTTAAGAAAAATGATAAACTTATATATAGAATTCTTGTCGAGTGAGGCAAAATAAAATATAATAAATTGTGCTTTTGTCCATACTTGAAAATATTAAAATGATAATTCGGGTGGGGGCGATGTATTTATTAACTGAAACTGCCTCATTTTCGTACACGTACCAGCGATCGTTGCTCTTCTTCGCTATATGCACATGTATAAGGGTTAAATTCATAACTGATGGCTCGTGCATTTTTCCCTCATTCAGAACTTCTCCCACTTTTTACTCAAACAATACTTGTGTTTTGTAATGATAATAACAATGATTTATTCTATTCTTTGATATTGATGAGTGATCCGCAGTTTTCCTTGAATTTTCCCAGTTGATAATCCCAATATTTGTACTTTATAAATTAAATTTCTGATATGATAAGAAGTTTACTTTCACTCTTATGCACAAGTTCCTTTTTATACGCCTGTCGAAGACGGGACATATTATGGTATGGCGTCGTCTGTCTGTCGTCTGTCTGTCCGTCTGTCTGTCTGGACCTTGTGGGCAGGATACAGACTGAACCATAAGCCCTAGGACTTTACAACTTGGTACATTTGATCACCATGATGAGAGGAAGATGCCTATTGTTTTTCAAGGTCAGAGGTAAAAGGTCAAGGTCATAGTATCACTTATTAGGAAAACCTTGTGGGCAGGATACAAACCGAACCGTAAGCTCCAGGATATTATAACTTGGTATATTTGATCATCATGATGAGAGGAAGATGCCTATTGTTTTTCAAGGTCAAAGGTCAAGGTCGTAGTATCACTTATTAGGAAAACCTTGTGGGCAGGATACAAACTGAACCGTTAGCATATTTATGAAGTAGCGCTTTCTAAGGCTATCCCTTTTTATATCTTGATATCCATTTCTACAAGCATAATAATGAATTAGCTCACAGAGGACAGTGCTAACTTCACTAAAATATGAATCCCACTAAAATATGTTTTCCTTGAGCAAAATCTACGGGCATATTATGCCACGTTGGCTTTGCTCTTGTTCCTTTTTGCCTTGCTATGAAAATCGATCCTTTGACTTTGGTGTTCCAAATGACAGTGAACGGTGAACGCACAGTGAGCGCAAAACTGTAAACGGAGAGCAAACAGTGAACGCATGGAGAGTGAACGCATGGTGAGCGAACGGAAAAATGGTAAAGTAGAACGTTTCAGGGACTGTACCTGTGACCGTTTTTTTTCCAGTCATGCAGTAAGTAATGGTTATCTTGTAGCAATCGAGTAATATTCACATTATCAAAGAGATGGGCGGTCCTTCTGTCATGAGTGAGAGAAGGACCGCCCATCTCTTTTTTGATGTGAATTTTACGAAAATGCTAAAAGATGACTAACTTGATACTGACAGGGATAATCAGTTTTCCTGAAGTTACTTTTGCTGTTTTACGGGTAAAGCGTATTTATATGCACATGCATCTTCTGATGATGGTATATGGCAATCTACCCTTATATTGAATGTATGGTTCAATAAAGGTAGAATGAGAAGCTTTCGTAATATGTGACAAGTCGGTTATCTTCTAGCATCCTCGTAAAATTCACATTATCAAAGAGATGGGCGGTCCTTCTCTCACTCTTGCGTTCTGCGCACTCGGGACAGAAGGACCGCCCATCTCTTTGATAATGCCAGTATTACTCGGATGCTAGAAGATAACCATTACTTCTATTGGTCAGAAACAGTAACAATAGAAGAGTATTCTGGAAGTTTTCTTTGTGTGATATGAATGGACTGACCTCAAAAAATAGATTGACAAACAGATGAATGGAACATGTGGACACTTTGTGAGATGTCTACTGAAAATTTTTTAAGTGAATTAATATTAGTAAATTTCAATTTAATCAATAATTAAAAAAAAGTGTATTTGAGTGAGAGAGAGAGGAGAGAGAGAGAGAGAGAGAGAGAGAGAGAGAGAGAGAGAGAGAGAGAATGCACCCTTTTCTTTACTAAAGTATTTAAGGTAATTCCCCATACCACATCTTAGTATTGAAAAACCTACAGATTTCTATCAAAATTTGCATGTATTTTGTTGAGGATGTGTATTGATAAAATTCCCAAAGAAAAATATGTTTAGCAGCCTTTCCCAGAGTACAGCCACTTCTATAAATAGAACACATCACTTTAAAACAAGCAGTGTTAATATACATACATTTTAAGGCACCGTCTTTATTTAAACGATAGAAATATGTTTCTTTCATATGATTTGAAGAAAATGTATTGCATTTGACTGTTTTCAATAATTTTTCATCTACTGAACCATGTTCTTGGTTTCAAGGTGATGAAATGCACGTATAGTAGTCAAATTTTGACTAATCTTAGCCTACCATATCCGGAAAATTGTGTTTTCAAAAACCTTCAGATTTTTTAAACATTTCAATATGTTTTACCTTTACACTCCAGCAATCATTTGACATAAGAAGTAGATAGGGTATCAGATAATTTGAGAGCCCAATGACCCCCCTCTATGTTAAAAACCTTGAAAAAACGCATATTGGAAAATGGTGTCTAAAATTCCTATCTCTGCAAACATGTTGCATTCATCATTTACATCACTAAATTACCATTTTAAGAAATATTGCAAGGTGGTTTTTGAAAAACAGTTTAAAACATTAAAGCTTCAAATAGCTAAAAACCACTTTCATTGATTGCAGTAAGCTTTAGGGATCGGACTTGAAGTTAGAAAAATCCTAACTTTACTATGGAGCTTACTTAAAATCCATAGCCTACGTCACATGAACACTGTCATGACGTCACAATAGATGAAAAAATAAAATTATGTCGCCAGATCTAGTTGGAACAAAGTAATGTAGATCAGAATGATTTTTACATTTTAACGCTCATTCAGAGAATGCTAACCTATGCTCAAGTTACAAATTTTGGGAAATTCGAATATTTTAAAACACCCAAATTCTGCATTCCCCGCCCCCTTAGTAATATTTAGTTCCTGGTAGTTTTTAACAATATGATACAGCCATGCGATACGAGTCTGAATGACATGTAACTACCGCGTACATTCTGAGTTGTTTAAATCAAAATATCAGTAAAGGTCATGTCCAGCCAGAAAAGTGTTTTAGATAAAAGAAAATTACATTACAACACCCATGATCCATACTGTAGTACAAGAACACAAACATACGACACCTAGGCCTACCGTATATACTCGCCTATAAGTCGGATTTTTGGGAGTCAATTTTTGGTCCAAAACTCTATGTCCAACTTATAGGCGCGTCCTAAGAAGATTGGTATTTTTCTAGGTTTTTAAACAACTCTGACGATTATCATGTACTACCACACAAATGATTATTGTTCACAAATATCTAGATATATGGTATTGTTTATGTATTTGAAAATTATGTATAAAGTACAAGTATTTACATATTTTTATATTTTTACATATTTTTATCTAGTTAGAAATTATTTACATATGCCGGTTAACTAATCTATCGTTTATCGGTAAAATTGAATTACGAACCCGATTCAATATTGAAATATTCATATGTATACCGGCTGAAATATATTTCATAAAAGATTGAATATTGTTAACAGATAATTTAGATCATCATTCTTGACTCTTAAAAACTCTATTGTTGATACAATGAATTATACCGGAATCCCACAATAACAGTTTTCGCGAGGCGCGTGCCACTAAGTAAACACGGTGTCAGGAACTGGTAATTAGGAGACCATACTTGCTTAGGTAAACAAGGGATCATTGTCCATAATAGATTAAGGGTTGCGTTTAAACACCAAACAGATATGGCTTGGATATTGCGCACCTCATAATTATTAACTTCTCAAAATATTTTTTGAAACATAGGTAAAAACACTAGAGCATTGACTTGAAATTGTCAACCGATTCTGACAAAAATTTGTACCGACTTATAAGCGAGTCAATGGCAAATTCCTACAAAATAACCTTAAAAAATACAACCGACTTATAGGCGAGTATATACGGTAGTCTAGATGGGGCCTAAATATGTGACAAATCTGTCAGCTTATGATCTAAATTGAACACCCTGAAATCATTAGACACAACAGAGATATACACATACATTGAACATGTATATGCACATTCATTATGAATTCGGAGGGCCTCGAAAGCGATTTTTGTCGTGTAAATAAATATAAAAACTATGATTTGCAAGGGGGGTTACAATGTCAGTATAGCTTTAGATTATGCATATATTTTATTAAGATCATGACAACATTGATCATATTCTTTCAGGTTTAAATAAATTATAGGGAAAACTGTCAGTATATGTAGCACACACAAATTTGCATTTTGTTGAATAGGAGATTCGATATTTCTACCCATCATTAATGATCAGAAATCACACAAAACAAATGGCCTACAATAGATACATTGAAAGTTGGCAACACAATTTTACATCATAATCTGTAATATTTGCAGAAATCTCACGAGAATTACTGAATGACTGTGTGTCATAACGCAATGTGTATGGAGAGTTTAAGACTTCGCGATGTATATAACTATATTAAGCATTTTCTCTCCTGAGCGTTGTCTTGTATAAAACCGGCTTGTTTGTATAATTGCGATTCGTATGTTGTTGTTTTTTTATTCTAAATTTTTGTTGTTTGCTTTCAAACAATCAGTCTTAATATGGTCTACAAAATTCACCAAAAGGCCATCGGGTTCGTTGAATGTGTGATAACGTTCGTGACGCGTGAATAACGTTTAACGTTATTTGACGTGGTCTGGGGAATTACCTTAAATCAAAAGTTGTTTTTTTTTATCTAGAAACACCTGAAATAATGTTTCAAATTTGAGAGAGAGAGAATCTTTTTTTTTTTACTTCAACATGTTAAAGTAATAAAATGTATATTTGAGAGAGAAATATATATAATCAAATTTGACTTTAAAAAAAAACTAGGGAAATAGCTGCAAAAGACACTGAAATCAACTCAGATTTACCTGTAAAAGCAATATACGCTTGAGTAACTTTGTGACCTAAATTCAAACCAAATGTGATTCTTGGCTGACCAAATTGTAAAGTCTATTGATCAATCCAGCAGGCAATTGAAAACTCTACAGGTCTTTTGTAATTCACTGTAACTTGGCTGTCACTTCCTGGATATTACATAAGGGTTAATGAACGAGTATCGCTCCATTGCTTTTAAGGAATGGAGTGATACGACTACATTGACCCACTTAAAATCCCCCTTTGCTGGGCCCCTTGCTACAACTGAATGGATACGTTTTTCGTTCTTTTGTTGCATGCATTTATATCTACTTGTATAAAGGTTGACCTACTTTCCGAACACTCCATTCCTGAAAAATAATGGAGTGTTCGAACAAAAGAATGACATCATAGGTGGATTTTAACTCTCTCAGGTGAGTAAAGTTAACTAGGGAGGGGGCCACCTCCCACAGAATGATATAGAAAGGTTATAACACAAAGTTAACTCGGGAGGGGCTCCCCACAGGATGATATAGAAAGGTTATATCACAAAGTAAAGGGTATCCCAAGGGATGAATTTAGTTTGTATATAAAGTGAAAATTTATTTTAGGATGGAGGAGTGGAATGGCATAATCATGTTATTTGCTCCGCGGAGCAAATGAGTTTGACATGCTTGGTTTATACGTGTTAACTATTGACTTTTTATAATCATGCTATTCCGTTTATAAAAGCAAAAATCATTCATTCACATTTACGGAATAAATGCCATAATTAAGTACGTAGAATACATGCTAATTCGTTCCGCGGAGCGAATAACATGATTATGCCAGTGGAATTGTACTTACTTTTAATTGTAGTGTTATACATTCCATTTTGATTTTTTTTAGATGTTAATTCCAACGCAACTGCAAGGACTATGACAAGGGACAAGGACTCAGGTGGTGACTGTGTGATATTGAATCCTGGTGATAAAATTCATTCTATACAGGAAGTTCCACAATCTCAGACAGCTGCTGTAGCTTCTCAAGTCAGAGCAGTTGCAGCAAACACAACAGCTAAGAAATCAGAAACCAGCAGAGATAAAATCGCAAGTGGTAAAGGGTTTTGTAGTCAAGATAACTCAGATAAGACCTCTGGTCAAGCACTGAAGTGTCAACTGAACACTGCTGTAAATGATGTAGAAATGAAAGATGACAATAGTTGTGGTGAAAGTACACATGATTCTCATATATCAACCACAGTAGAAAGCGCTGTCTCTATTAGAAGTAGTCCCAACGGAAGAAAAGGAAATGGCACATCAGAGATGGAAAATTCTCCTGCAGGGAAGCAGGAGAGTGGTGTAGATAATTTGTGTAAGACTACATCCACAATGTTACAGCAAACTGGATCTTTTCAAACAAAAAATGTTGACAAAGGGAGCAAAGTAGACTATGTACAAGACAAGACATACGATGGACCACACCACAAGTCAGCGGGGAGCTCAGCACAGATCAAGGGTCAGGTGAATGCGTCTGATTCTGCAGAAGGAGGTAAGAGGGCAGAAAAGGTTTCAACAAAGGAAGGGGAGAGTAAACCAGGCCAGAAGGATAGGCAGAGGAAGGGAAGTGGAGAGAGTCAGCGTTTCTCCACAAAGGATAGACTGCACAGGGGAGAGGGGAAGAGACGCCACTCTGAGGCAGCTCCACACAGGAGGGAGAGTACTCAACACAGAAGTAGTACAAGTTCCCCAGGGCAGAGATGTGAAGCATCTAGATCCCAGTCTGACTCTTGTCAGGAGATTACTCCCAAAACTGCGCAAACATACAGGGAATATAAAGAAGCCAAACAGAGGGAGAGAGAGGAACAAGAGAGGAGACAGAATCGAGTGAAACAGCCCGGGACAGAGAGACAAAATAGTCAGTCCTCCACCGCTAAACAAGACTCGGCTCAGAACTTGGGTGACTCGGTGACAGACGGCACAAAGAAAAGCGGACAGACGAGTAGTTCTACATTGTTTGATATTACTGAGTCAAAATTCTGCATTGTTTATGGAGCTGATTTATCAAGTCCTGAAGACACTGGTAAGGAATAAATTTAATACGATAGGATTCTTAAGAGAAATTGTAAATACAGACTTTTGGAAAATTAAAATTCAGTGAAGAGAGATTTGCAGTTTGATTGATAATGAAATAGAGGCATTTGAAATATGTCTTTTTCTGTAGAAGTTAAACATGTGCTTAACATTTGTCAAGGAAACCATGATATAAATTTTGAGTAATACCAGTTACTTGCATTGTAGGTGATAGATTAAGTGACCTTGACATAGATTTAGATGAATCAGATGATGAATTGTTAGAGGCTCCATCCTTCCTAAGAGACATAGAGAATGCAATGTAAGTGGATGTCAAACTTCATGATTTTAGCTTACTTGAGCTGAAAGCTTTAATAAATGAGTTTTTCTGATCACTTTTTGTCCCTGCATCAGTTTGTCAGTCCATCCATAAACTTTTAACATTTTTGACTTATTCTTGAGAAATAGGGCTAATTTCAGTCAAACTTGCCACTAAGCATGCTTGAGTAAAGATGATTCAAGTTTGTTCAAATGAAGTGCCACACCCTTTTTGAAGTGGAGATAATAAGGAATTAATAAAAATTATGTAGCATCTTTTAAATTTTTTGGGGCACAAATCATCCATGGGTAAAGGGGATTCAAGTTCGTTCAAATGAAGGGCTATCCTTCCTCTAATGGGGAGATGATCAAGAAAAGCAAAAATAGGGTGGGGCAATAAAAATCTGAAGAAGGACTGGGCTATAAAGTAGATTCCTTTTGGCAAGAAATTTCATTTGATGCCCTGACATTTGATCTGTGACCTTGGAATTTGACCCAAATTTAAAAATTTTAAATGTTGAGTGATAATCTTTCATATTTCGTGGATACATTCCCTGTTACAAGACCTTTCTTTTGTACTAAAGTTTTTGACCTTGTAACCTTGACCTTGGAGTTTGACCTACTCTGAAGAAAAGTTAAAGGCAGTATCTTCTGAACTATTTAAGGTACGGCTTTCATATTTTGTGTATAGATTCAATCCTAGTGGCAAGACCTTACATTTCATATCATGATTTTTACCTTGTGACCTTGTATCATGGTTTTGTCTTGATCGTTTAGGGCTAGGTTGGGGCCACAATATGGTGTCGAAATGTGTATAGGAATAATCTTAAAAATTCACAACAGCTAAGTAAGAACAGTTTTAAGATGACTCAGGTGAGTGATGTGGTCTATGGGCCTCTTGTGTAAGCATAGTGTACATGTTTTGCTGCCCACAAAATATCTTTTGTAAATAAACTTCATATGTATTTTTTGATCTTTGAGTTTCACTGTTGGAACCATTTATTTTTGTACAGCACACAACCAGTTCCTGGCACCCCACCACGGAAAAATCATGCAGTAAGTCAACATCAGTATTGTTAGATGTCATCAGTAAGTCAACATCAGTATTGTTATATGTCATCAGTAAGTCAACATCAGTATTGTTATATGTCATCAGTAAGTCAGTATCAGTATTGTTAAATGTCATCACTAAGTCAACATCAGTATTGTTATATGTCATCAGTAAGTCAACATCAGTATTGTTATATGTCATCAGTAAGTCAACATCAGTATTGTTAAATGTCATCAGTAAGTCAGTATCAGTATTATTATATGTCATCAGTAAGTCAGTATCAGTATTGTTATATATGTCATCAGTAAGTCAACATCAGTATTGTTAGATGTCATCAGTAAGTCAACATCAGTATTGTTAAATGTCATCAGTAAGTCAACATCAGTATTGTTAGATGTCATCAGTAAGTCAACATCAGTATTGTTAGATGCCATCAGTAAGTCAACATCAGTATTGTTAGATGTCATCAGTAAGTCAACATCAGTATTGTTAGATGCCATCAGTAAGTCAACATTAGTATTTTTATATGTCATCAGTAAGTCAGTATCAGTATTGTTAGATGTCATCAGTAAGTCAACATCAATATTGTTATATTTCATCAGTAAGTCAACACCAGTATTGTTAGATGCCATCAGTAAGTCAGTATCAGTATTGTTAGATGTCATCAGTAAGTCAACATCAGTATTGTTAGATGCCATCAGTAAGTCAGTATCGTATTGTTAGGCATTATAATGGCATCAGTAAAAGAACTTTTTATGAATTTAAGTATTTATGAAACTATTTTTTGAAAAGTCCACAAAATTATGAACTAATCTGTTGTAGATCATAAAAATACTCTATGCTAAAACGTTTATGCTAATAATAATTCAGTATATATTTGTTTAGATAATATTTCAAATTCCTGATGACTTTATAAAAACTGAACTTTTTAGTCTCCAGTTCGAAGCAGCCCTGTGTCGATGACGAGCAACACATTCAATTTCACTGGCAAGTTCTCCCTGGACAGCCTCCTGGCAGAACACACAGATAAAGTACTTTCCTTTAATGTTTTATGTGTAGCAATACATAAAAAAAATGTGCTCACAATCTATTTTTAGACTGAAGCATACTGTAGATTCCTTATTTTACACGAGTACTTCATATCGCAAAATGCCTCTTGGATGTCAAATCACATGATCATGAATTCATAAATGGTCTATTGATCAAGGGTTTTAATAAATATTTCAGCAATATAAAAATAAAAGCAAGTAGTTTTATTTCGCGTGTGGTTCTTCTCACAAAATTACGTGATCGTAAATTCCTCGTATATATTTAGGAATCTGCAGTATATCTGAAAACTGCAGCAAATTTTGTTGGACCTTAATACAGTCTTTTGTTCAATGTAAATGTGTATCTGGTATACTCAGATTGGTCAGATTTTGAGACAATGGTTGATGGCTTTATACTCGTGTAATTTTGGAAAAATGAAGCTGAATGTGATAAAGCTTACACACTATGAGTCAGTACATACACTATTATATCTGAATAGGGAAATCAGTGACTTATACTATATACATGTATATGTAGTCAGAGTGTTAACTTGATGAAAAATGATGGTTGTTGCATCAAAATGAAGTCTTCTTTTCACAACACCATGTTAGTATAAATGCTGATATTTTTTTCAGCCGGAAGAGCAGCGAGAATATGAAGATATGCATGCTGAATTGAAGGTTTGTTCTATTAACACACATTACTCATTAATTAAACACACATCAGCTGAATACACATCAGCTGAACACACATTACACATCAGCTGAACACACATTACACATCAACTGAACATGCATTACACATCAGCTGAACACACATTACATGTCAGTTGAACACACATTACACATCAGCTGAACATGCATTACACATCAGCTGAACACACATTACACATCAGCTCAACACACATTACACAACAACTGAACATGCATTACACATCAACTGAACAAGCATTACACATCAGCTGAACATGCATTACACATCAGCTGAACATGCATTACACATCAACTGAACAAGCATTACACATCAGCTGAACACACATTACACATCAGCTGAACACACATTACACATCAGCTGAACAAGCATTACACATCAACTGAACAAGCATTACACATCAGCTGAACATGCATTACACAAAAGCTGAACATGCATTACACATCAACTGAACAAGCATTACACATCAGCTGAACACACATTACACATCAACTGAACAAGCATTACACATCAGCTGAACACACATTACACATCAGCTGAACACACATTACACATCAGCTGAACAAGCATTACACATCAAGTGAACAAGCATTACACATCAGCTGAACATGCATTACACATCAGCTGAACATGCATTACACATCAGCTGAACATGCATTACACATCAACTGAACAAGCATTACACATCAACTGAACACACATTACACATCAGCTGAACATACATTACACATCAGCTGAACATGCATTACACATCAACTGAACAAGCATTACACATCAACTGAACACACATTACATGTCAGCTGAACACACATTACACATCAACTGAACACACATTACATGTCAGCTGAACACACATTACACATCAGCTGAACACACATTACACATCAGCTGAACACACATTACACATCAGCTGAACATGCATTACACATCAGCTGTACACACATTACACATCAGCTGAACAAGCATTACACATCAGCTGAACAAGCATTACACATCAGCTGAACACACATTACACATCAGCTGAACACACATTACACATCAGCTGAACAAGCATTACACATCAGCTGAACAAGCATTACACATCAGCTGAACATACATTACACATCAGCTGAACACACATTACACATCAGCTGAACACACATTACACATCAGCTGAACACACATTACACATCAGCTGTACACACATTACACATCAGCTGAACACACATTACACATCAGCTGAACAAGCATTACACATCAGCTGAACACACATTACACATCAGCTGAACACACATTACACATCACCTGAACAAGCATTACACATCAGCTGAACACACATTACACATCAGCTGAACAAGCATTACACATCAGCTGAACAAGCATTACACATCAGCTGAACACACATTACACATCAGCTGAACATGCATTACACATCAGCTGAACACACATTACACATCAGCTGAACACACGTTACACATCAGCTGAACACACGTTACACATCAGCTGAACATGCATTACACATCAACTGAACACACGTTACACATCAGATGAACATACCTTACACATCAACTGAACACACGTTACACATCAGCTGAACATGCATTACACATCAGCTGAACACACATTACACATCAGCTGAACATGCATTTTTTTTCTGATTGATAACTGATCAAGCAGCAACAATTCAGTTTGATTACACACCCTATACATGAATTAGAGTAGACTGAGATATATGGTTATGTATTTAGGGCTCACTTTACTAGGTCAAGGTCACAATTAATATTACTATCACTAAAACTTACTAAAGCCAAATAACTGGAGAAAAAGGTCGCATATTTTGGGGGTAATGGTCCAAAGTCAAGGTCAGTTATGAAAAATTTGAAATTCATGGTTTCCCAATTATATCTGAAACGCATGATAAATATAGTCACTTCTGTCCAAGTCTGTGATGGAATGCAAGACCTGTGGCAAATATATTTCATTTCTTTTCTCAATGATTGTGTAGTGAGTGAAAAATTCAATCATTATCGAAAGCAACTTTTAAACTTGCCTGGATGGTGCTAGTCACACACTGCTAGGAAATTTCGTTTCACAAGTCGTGAAGTCAACCCTGGGTATTCACATGCAGTGAATCTCTGTTTGCTTTAACTTCAATATTTCTTTACTTAGGGTAGTTATGTTTATTCAAGAGTTAGTTGCTATCTCTTTGATTGAAATTAAGTGAAAAATGTTTATGCCAAATAACTTTTTTATCGTCAAAGATCAAATTGTCAATATCTTGCGGAATTAGACATAAATTTGTGTGTGTGGTGGGGGAATAAGTTTCCAATGTCAACTTCAACACTTTTTTAAATCTAATTTGTACATTTAATATTTTGTGTACAACTAGAGAAACTACATTCAAATGAATAACCAACTGTGGTAGATTTTATGTCCTTTTGAATTCAAATAAATGAGAGACAAGTGTGGTAGATTTTATTATGCCCTTTGGAATTACAGTTGCACTCTGACAGCTAGTTCTCTTCGGATGCTGTATATTGTTTCAGTTTTTCTGTTTGTGGACTTACTGTAGCATGATTTATACATAATATTACACTGACTCGAGAGTGCAAATTTATTATTTGCCCAAAATTATGAAATACTTTGATATTAATGCATTTATGCAGTGGTACTGTTATTAATTTATAGTTATGGTGAATAGTGCATTTGCTCCAATTGCTCTCACTTTAAAATATATACACATACAGTATTGTGCCTCATAAAATTTCCAAATGAATAATTTGCATTTCAGGAGTCTGTACGACTAGGAGGATTTGTGAAAGATACTCTGGAAAAACAGGATGATCATACTGAACAAAGTAAGCACGGCTGGCATCATTAAACATAATTATGTCTCCTTTGTGTGTGTGTGTCAAAAGCAACTGAACTGAGGCTTATAAGTTTCAAATTCCAGACAACTCTAGTCGCTACTTGAAAATATTGATAAAGTTAATGTGTTTCTACAGACTTTATAAAAATCCACATTTTTAAAGCCATTTGTAAAACTGAGTATTATTATACCCCCCGCAACAAGTTGTGGGGGGGGTATACTGGAATCGGGTTGTCCGTCTGTCTGTCCGTCCGTCCGTCCGTCTGTAGACGCAATGGTTTCCGGACTCTAAAGCATTATCCTTTCCACCTACCGTCACCATATCATACATATGGACTACCCATGGGATGAAGATGTTCCCTATCGATTTTGGGGTCAAAAGGTCAAAGGTCAAGCGCACTGGACATTGAAGAAGCAATATGGTTTCCGGGCTCTAAAGTGTTATCCTTTCCACCTACAGTCACCATATCATACATATGGACTACCCATGGGATGAAGATGTTCCCTATCGATTTTGGGGTCAAAAGGTCAAAGGTCAAGCGCACTGGACATCGAAGTAGCAATATGGTTTCCGGGCTCTAAAGCGTTATCCTTTCCACCTACAGTCACCATATCATACATATGGACTACCCATGGGATGAAGATGTTCCCTATCGATTTTGGGGTCAAAAGGTCAAAGGTCAAGCGCACTGGACATCGAAGTAGCAATATGGTTTCCGGGCTCTAAAGCGTTATCCTTTCCACCTACAGTCACCATATCATACATATGGACTACCCATGGGATGAAGATGTTCCCTATCGATTTTGGGGTCAAAAGGTCAAAGGTCACGCGCACTGGACATCGAAGTAGCAATATGGTTCGGTTTGTCATGCCATTTGTTTTTTACACTCAGAAAAGAGGTAGTTTATACCTATTACCAACACCCTTTGGGAGATTGGGGTAAGCGGGGGGTATTCTTAGTGAGCATTGCTCACAGTACCTCTTGTTATTATTTTTTTCTCCTTAGATTTCCTTATAAGATATGCAAGGAAAATCATAATTAATGCCTATGTCTAATTTTATTAGAAAATTATCTGAAAATTGAATTTATTTTGTAATCATACAACAGTTAATTTAATTTTTTTTTGATTTGGTTCATCCATAAATATCTTATATGAAATATGAGTGAAAATTTCTCAACAGGATGTTAAACAAACAATTATTTATCTGAACGATTCTGCTTGGAACCAAACAGTCTGGATTAATGAGGCCCCACTGTACATGTAGGATTAATGAGGCCTCACTGTACATGTAGGATTAATGAGGCCCCACTGTACATGTAGGATTAATGAGGCCCCACTGTATATGTAGGATTAATGAGGCCCCACTGTACATGTAGGATTAATGAGGCCCCGCTGTACATGTAGGATTAATGAGGCCCCACTGTACATGTAAATTGATAACAGGATAAGAGTAAAAGCAGCTCACTATGACAAGATGAAGTGTTGATCAGGTTTTAAATAGTAGGTTTTAGTTTTCTTTTTATGTTTATTCAGATTTACTGCCAGAACACCAAGAACAGATAGAGCATGTAAGTTTTACTGTAAATACAATCATAATCTTTCGTTTTATCGACATGATAAATGCCTCAGATTTTTTTTCATAGCATTATATTAAACATTCCTTCAATTTTAAATTATGCTGTGTGACCTTGCTTTTTATTGTGCAGCTTGAATTGAAGAAAAGCGTAATTTCAACGACTTACCCAGGAGAGACAATATTTAGTGCTAGCCATTACAAGCAGCTGTTCACATCACAGATTTCTCCCGCCATGTGTGGGTTTACTCCAGGGGAGTCATTCATTGACAAGTTTCTGTCCACTGTACAACCAAGTAGGTGACTGCAAGTGTGAAATATACTAATTAAACCAAATGAATTTTTAGATATTGAATGCTCTGTACATGGAAAGATTGTAGTGTGAATTTAATTTTTCACGATCTGTTTGTCTGTGAATGGTGTTATACATAAGCATCAAAACTCATCATGAGGAGTTTAAAATTGCTCACAGGATTCTAATCACTCAAAAATTATGCTTGATAATGAAATTTTGATGAATAAATCTGATCTATAATATCTATATGGGTAGGTGTATTTAAAAATAAAATATTTATGATCATTTGGAGATGTGATTGTCAGTAAACATTACTCCAATCTAATTAAAATGAGATCTTCTCTAACCGTTACACTGGAGAAGGAGATGACAGCATCAGGCAGGGAACTTTGATTTGTTATTGGTGTAATTCATTATACTCACTAATCATTTTCATGCTCCTTCTTAAAAAAGGGGGGATATTGGTTTGCACTTGTTGGTCAGTCAGTATGTTAATGTCAGGTATTTGATCTGTAGACCAAATGTTGTTCACTGAATATCTTAAGAACACATTGCTTGACAGTCACAACTTTTTATACTGGTTTTCCCTCAAAAGTAAATGACTCCTATTAATATAAAGATCACAAGGTCAAAGGTCAATCTACTGTGGAAATAGGAAAATATTGTCTGATCAATGTCTTGAGAACCCTTTGCTTAACGGATATCAAACGTGGTACACTGGTTTTACCAAGGGAGTAGATGACCCATATTGATTTTGAGATCACAAGGTCAAAGGTAAACACTGCACATAGTAAGATATTGTCTGCTCAAAATCTTGAAAACTTTTTGTTTGACAGACATAATACTTGGTACACTGGTTTTCCTAAGACATAGATGCCTCCTATTGATTTTAAGGTAACAAGGTCAAGGTTCAAACTGGGTATTGTAAGATATTGTCTGTTTGATGTTTTTAGAATCCTTTGCTTGACAGACATCAAACTTTGTACACTTGATCTACCTAATAGTAGACGACTCCTATTGATTCTGAGATCACAAGGTCAAGAGTCAGTGGTCAAACTACTTGGGACATAGGAAGATATTGTCTGCGCAATATCCTAAGAATCCTTTGCTTGACAGACATCAAATTTGATACACTGGTTTCCTCTAAAGAATAGATGGCCCCAACTGGTTTTCAAGTCACAAGGTCAAAGATCATGTCTCAAGTGACTGGTTGTTTGGAAATGTCTTCTCAGTATCTTTAAGAAAAAATTTAGTATTTTGGTTGTCCCTGACATGTAGATAACACATATTTTTCACTATCAATACATACATTCTAATAATTAATATAAAGTTGATCATTTTTCAATATTGCCATATGGGGGTCATTTATGTTTCTAAAACATTCTTGTTTTGATATTTTTTAAGCATGGTGAATGAACAAACATAATTCATTTTCAGCATGTTCATTACATGTATAAACGTGTTTTACTGTATATAAAAAAATTTTAAAAAAAGGAATATTCTTATTGATTTGTCTTCCTTTCCCAGAAGGGGGACATTTTGTTTTAGTGTGAATTCGTCTTCTTCTTTCACTTCTCGTACAAAGTCTGCACGAGCCATAACTTTTTTGTCTTTTGACATAGGACTTTGATAATATGGTATGTGTGTGTACCATAATAAGACAGTGTGCCATGTACCATTATGAAATTTGACTTTGAACTTCTATGTAAAGGTCAAATAATGTTTGGAGGTCCAAACCATAACTTTTTTTTTGTTTTTTTGACATAGGCCTTTAATATTAGGTATGTGAGTATACCATAAGACAGTGCCGTTTTTGATAACCTTCGACCTTTATGTAAAGGTCAAATAATAGAATCAGGGATGGGGGGAATGGAAGGGGAGACATCAGTTTTAATGTGCTAAAACAATTCTTCCTGGTTACTTTTTCCTTTCAGTGTGATCATTATAACAGTGTCATACTGTATGAATAAGAATAGTTTTATAGCTTGTTACTTTCAGCATGTTTGTTATCAAGTGTGTTGTACTTGCATTGTGTTTGTTTTACAGTATCAAAAAGAATATTCTTTAGTTTTTTACTTTCAGTTTGATTTTTAATATCTGTTTTTCTTTATAAATAAGAATTTTTTTAATACTTATTTCTTTTAGTTTGTTCATTATAAATGTGTTATACGGTATATAAAAAAAACATTCTTTAACTTTTCACTCTCAGTTTGTTTTAATTATCAATGTGTTTTACTGTATAAACAAGAATATTCTTACTCCTTTCAGAGGATTATGGAACACTGCTGTCATCAGAAGTTCTAGTCAACAGCCTAGAGAAGGTTTCCTGTCCAGAGATTCTTCTGAGATGGCTTATTTTTCTGAGTAGGTACAATACATGTGTGTGTGTTTCTTCCTCATGAAAGAGCAACATTGTGTGAAAATTAATACCCTTTTCTCTTTTTGTCCTGCCACCAAAGCTTGGCAGATGTAGTGATCACTTTTGTCATCTCTCCTTATCAATGGATGTAGTGATCACTTTTGTCATCTCTCCTTATCAATGGATGGAGTGATACTTTTACAATGAAGTTCTCACAGGTTACACACATTACTCTTCATTTACTTCAAATATCAGTAGATATTAGTAGTTATATCTCCCCTCTTCCACGGGGAGACATATTGTTTTCGTGCTTTCTGTCTGTCTGTCTGTCACAAAATCTTGTGAACGCTTCTCCTCCAATATATTTGAAACTTTGTACAATGCTTCATTGCCATTTGTAGATGTGCATATTGTCAGGACAGGGGGATCCAATAATTTTTCTAAAAGTTATAGTGGATTTAAGAGAGATGGAAGACGTTAAAATAGCTTATGAATACTTCTCCTTGTATATGGCTTATCCAATAGACTTGAAAGTTCGTACAATACTTTGAACAATGCCATTTGCAGATGTGCATATTGTAGGTACAGGAGGATCCAATTGTTATCTTTAAAGTTATAGTGGATCTGAGGGGTGGAGGGTGTAAAATAATTTGTAAACACTACTCATACATGTATATGGCTTATCGGAATTCATAACATTTATGTTCCTGTTCATGCTTTCTCCTCCATACTGTGCAGTCCATTAAGGGAAGGAGGTCGCATTTGAAGCACTTCCAATTTGGAGAGCTGGGGAGACATTTGTTTTCCATAAAAACAATGCAGTCCATTAAGGGAAGGAGGTCGCATTTGAAGCACTTCCAATTTGGAGAGCTGGGGAGACATTTGTTTTCCATAAAAACAATCTCTAGTTACATCTAACAATTATACCATGCTTTGGGAGGGGGGATATATCAGTGGATAAGTTTGTTTGTTGATTTCAGTGTCGGTGGACGACAGTCACCTGGTAATGGATGGGTGTTACAAGGTGGTAGAGGAGTATCTTTACTGTCAGAAGGTGTTTCGTGGCGATCAGGACAACCCTTGGGCACCCCGTATAGAGGACATGCTTTCTGTGTTCATCAACTGTGGTAATTGATTATATCTATTAGAGATTTACTCTACTTAAAAACTTATAATGTGTGAAATTTTAGAATTGTCTTAGTAGTCTGAATACAAATATGAACAATTTATGGGGGGGGAAAATGAATTTAGAATGATTTGGAAGAATATATGCTACACTTTGAAGAAGTTGCTAGTTTTTATATAGGAGACTTGTTCTAAAATATTTGTTTTTATTTAGGAGATTTGTAATGAAATATTTGTTTTTATATTATAGGAGATTTGTAATAAAATATTGGCTTTTATATAGGAAATTTGTAATGAATTATGGGTTTCGTATTGAAATATTGATTTTTAGGTAGGAGATTTGTAATGAAATGTTGCTTTTTATATAGGAGCATCTAAAGAGACTCTTTTATCTGACAAAGCATTCAGAGACGATGATGAAGTACGGTAAGTTTCTAACACAGATTGTAACTTTTCAAATGGAGATGTATAAAATGCCTACATCTGTACAGTTCATAGAAAATGTTTTTGAGGAGATGAATCAATAGTTACAACCCTTCACTCATTTTTAATGGAATGGTAAGGACATACATGTGTATATTGTTTCTTCTCTATCAAAGTGTGTGCATGTTTGTCCATAACTTTAACAGATAATTTTTTTAAAATATCCAAGTCATAGACTTCCTAAATAATCTATTGAAAAAGCCAATTCAGAACTTTGTTGGATCAAGGTTGTTTGTCAAGGTCAAATTTTTGACATTAGGACTTGGCCATGTTTAAAGCAATGATGTTTTACAGACATGACATTTGAGGGGCTGAGTGGTTAGAGCATCGTGCTCAAAATTACAAGGCCTCTCACTTCTTTCGGCGCGGGTTCAAATCCTGCTCACGCCGGTAAGTGAGAAAGTTTCCCAGTTTACTTTCGGAAGGTCGGTGGTCTCTTCCCAGGTACATTGTATCTGGGTTCTCTCTTCCACCAATAAAAACTGGGCGCCACCAGATAACTGAAAAATTATTGAGTGTGGCGGAAAACAGCAAAACAATCAATCAATCAACCAATCTTTACTTTGATGACTTTATTTGTAGTGCCCTCGGTGACAAGGTGACAAGGGAAACCAGCCAGCCCCTCCCTCCCCCTAATGCTGGCAGTCTTAACAGGGAGAATCTCAGAATGGTGATGCAGGTCCTAGCTCTCTCTCTACAGAGGAGGTCAGATTGTGTATTTATATAATTATGTACGACAGAATTTTACTATGACTGTAGCAATGCAAATGTACACATAGGGAATATTAATGAGTTAGACAGCAAGACTGGCTTTCCATGTAAATCTCTCTTACTTGGAATGCATGCATCTTTTATTACTGCTAACAAATATAAATGTTTTAGCACCAAGAAATTGTTGAATGAGCTCTCATACTTTAGAGAATGAAACTTTTTCAAAATGACAGTAAATTTGTGAAACTGATTATAGGTATCATGTTATTCTTTCCTGAAGCAGTAAATGTTCTCTATACCACTCAGTCTTATTACAACTATTTCATGTGGAGTCTGCGGGCTGCTGCGATCCCAAACCTGCATTAGGTATCACTAGTTCTGGTTCACTGTGTTTTAACAATGTACCGGTCCAGTTTACTAAGACAGCTGTGAAGACTACTGTGGGTTAATTTGACTATATTTACTGAAACAGCTGTGAAGACTACTGTGGGTTAATTTGACTATATTTACTGAGACAGTTGTGAAGACTACTGTTTTTGCTAAGACAGCTGTGATGACTACTGTGGGTTAATTTGACTATATTTACTAAAACAGCTGTGAAGACTTCTGTGGGTTAATTTGACTATATTTACTAAGACAGCGGTGAAGACTACTGTGGGTTAATTTGACTATATTTACTAAGACAGCTGTGAAGACTACTGTGGGTTAATTTGACTATATTTACTGAGACAGCTGTGAAGACTACTGTGGGTTAATTTGACTATATTTACTAAGACAGCGGTGAAGACTACTGTCTGTTAATTTGACTATATTTACTAAGACAGCTGTGAAGACTATTGTCTGTTAATTTGACTATATTTGCTAAGACAGCTGTGAAGACTACTGTGGGTTAATTTGACTATATTTACTAAGACAGCTGTGAAGACTATTGTCTGTTAATTTGACTATATTTACTAAGACAGCTGTGAAGACTACTGTGGGTTAATTTGACTCTATTTACTAAGACAGCTGTGAAGACTATTGTCTGTTAATTTGACTATATTTACTAAGACAGCTGTGAAGACTACTGTGGGTTAATTTGACTCTATTTACTAAGACAGCTGTGAAGACTTGTGGGTTAATTTGACTATATTTACTAAGACAGTTGTGAAGACTACTGTGGGTTAATTTGACTATATTTACTAAGACAGCTGTGAAGACTTGTGGGTTAATTTGACTATATTTACTGAGACAGCTGTGAAGACTACTGTGGGTTAATTTGTCTATATTTACTAAGACAGCTTTGAAGACTACTGTGGGTTAATTTGACTATATTTACTAAGACAGCTGTGAAGACTACTGTGGGTTAATTTGACTATATATACTAATACAGCTGTGAAGACTACTGTGGGTTAATTTGACTATATTTACTAAGACAGCTATGAAGACTACTGTGGGTTAATTTGACTATATTTACTAAGACAGCTGTGAAGACTATTGTGGGTTAATTTGACTATATTTACTAAGACAGCTGTGAAGACTTGTGGGTTAATTTGACTATATTTACTAAGACAGCGGTGAAGACTACTGTGGGTTAATTTGACTATATTTACTAAGACAGCTGTGAAGACTACTGTGGGTTAATTTGACTATATTTACTGAGACAGTTGTGAAGACTACTGTGGGTTAATTTGACTATATTTACTAAGATGGCTGTGATGACTACTGTGGGTTAATTTGACTCTATTTACTAAGACAGCTGTGAAGACTTGTGGGTTAATTTGACTATATTTACTAAGACAGTTGTGAAGACTACTGTGGGTTAATTTGACTATATTTACTAAGACAGCTGTGAAGACTTGTGGGTTAATTTGACTATATTTACTGAGACAGCTGTGAAGACTACTGTGGGTTAATTTGTCTATATTTACTAAGACAGCTTTGAAGACTACTGTGGGTTAATTTGACTATATTTACTAAGACAGCTGTGAAGACTACTGTGGGTTAATTTGACTATATATACTAATACAGCTGTGAAGACTACTGTGGGTTAATTTGACTATATTTACTAAGACAGCTATGAAGACTACTGTGGGTTAATTTGACTATATTTACTAAGACAGCTGTGAAGACTATTGTGGGTTAATTTGACTATATTTACTAAGACAGCTGTGAAGACTTGTGGGTTAATTTGACTATATTTACTAAGACAGCGGTGAAGACTACTGTGGGTTAATTTGACTATATTTACTAAGACAGCTGTGAAGACTACTGTGGGTTAATTTGACTATATTTACTGAGACAGTTGTGAAGACTACTGTGGGTTAATTTGACTATATTTACTAAGATGGCTGTGATGACTACTGTGGGTTAATTTGACTCTATTTACTAAGACAGCTGTGAAGACTACTGTGGGTTAATTTGACTATATTTACTAAGACGGCTGTGATGACTACTGTGGGTTAATTTGACTATATTTACTAAGACAGCTGTGAAGACTTGTGGGTTAATTTGACTATATTTACTAAGACAGCTGTGAAGACTACTGTGGGTTAATTTGACTATATTTACTAAGACAGCTGTGAAGACTACTGTGGGTTAATTTGACTATATTTACTAAGACGGCTGTGATGACTACTGTGGGTTAATTTGACTATATTTACTAAGACAGCTGTGAAGACTACTTGTGGGTTAATTTGACTATATTTACTGAGACAGCCGTGAAGACTACTGTGGGTTAATTTGACTATATTTACTAATACAGCTGTGAAGACTACTGTGGGTTAATTTGACTATATATACTAAGACAGCTGTGAAGACTACTGTGGGTTAATTTGACTATATTTACTAAGACAGCTGTGAAGACTATTGTCTGTTAATTTGACTATATTTACTAAGACAGCTGTGAAGACTACTGTGGGTTAATTTGACTATATTTACTAAGACAGCTGTGAAGACTACTGTGGGTTAATTTGACTATATATACTAAGACAGCTGTGAAGACTACTGTGGGTTAATTTGACTATATTTACTGAGACAGCTGTGAAGACTACTGTGAGTTAATTTGACTATATTTGATATTTTTTATTCTTTAGACCAAAGTACCCTACAACACACCTGATGGTGCTGTATGTAATGTTATGTAGAGTAGCCCTGGACAAATCTCTTAACTGGTAAGCAGAATCTGTAGATTTTTTCTAGAGATTTTGACACTTTACACTCAGTAAGGAAGGGTGTTAAAATTTTAATTATTTTATTTTTAGTGGCCTTATAGATATAGAGATCAAGGCTTGTTTAGGCAGCATTTTGAACTGTTGGACAGAATCTGAATGGAAGACATGTGTAAGTACTTCTCTAATACATGTACATTGATGAATTTTATGGAGGGGGTATTGGTTTGCACCTGTTAGTCGAGCGTTCGGTAGACCAAGTATTGCCTGCTTATCGTGAAAAATCTTTGTTTAATAAATATCTAATTTTGTGTATTGGTAGCCCCTGAAGACCAGATAACCATTATCAATTCAGAGGTCAGGGGTTAAACTACTCCAGGAATAAAATGATTTTTTCCTTTCAATATAAAAAAAATCCTTTGCTTGATAGACATCAAACTTGGCATACTGGTGCTCCCTAAGGAGTAGATGACTCCTACTGATTTTGAGGTCACAAGGTCAAAGGTTAGGGTCATACTACTCTGGACATAAGAAAATATTGTCCTCTCAATATCGTTCAGACCCTTTGCTTGATAGACATTAAACTTTGTACACTGTGTCCTCTTTTAACACTTTCATTATAGACATTTTAAATCAAACGTGACCCTTTTCATTATTGACACATTTTGGGGGGGGGGGGGCATATATGTTTATAAAACATTTTTTGTTATATACTTAATATAGTAAATGCAATAGGCACATATGGAATGTTTTCATTGTTTCGCCTGAGATGGATAGCAGCACTTGGGGATCATTTTGTCTGTTATTTGTCTATGGCACGCAAGAACCTAGTCACTTTGAGAGATAGGACTCTTAATTTTTAGCATGACTGTTGTATTCTTTGTGTGAAGGTTGTTTTGATATATGTATTACTATACCTCAGTATGAAAATTCTATACATCGCGTAATTTGATTGGTCTAGACAGTCACGTGCAAGGGAGGATAAAACTTCATATGACCTCTTCGGCAACCTTGTGCATTTTCCATAGATTTTATGGTAAACAGTTTATTGTAACGTCACAATAAGTCCGAGTCATTACTTTCATAGTTCGTAAGGCACAAAAGGAATTTGGTTATATGCAGGTTTCTAATACACAGTTAAATCACCTAATTTTGGTTGATACAAAAACAAGCAAGTAAATCAGTATTCAAGGAGAATGGAACTACAGAAACTGGTTATCATATCACTGTGTTTCGCTGTTTGTACCTTCTATATATTCGTTGACGATGCGGCGTTACTGTTAGGGCGATCTCAGCTACATACATGTACGATGTATAGATAAGTGGACTCCAATTTGAAATGCTATTTTTGTAGCCTTGCTTTGTTTTGGTATAATAAACAATTTATTGCATGAATTTTCGGAAGATATGAAGATCTATTCACCCAAGAGAAATCATTCACTGAATGACCTCACATACTTATGCCATTACGGGGGACAGGTACCTCGGAACATTCTACTGTTTTCTAATGTACATTGTAGTTCCCATGATTGTTGAATACAATGCAAGATGCATATTATTTTAGAAGCATCATCTTTGATCTTCACTAGGTATTACGGCTGTGTTCAGTGGTACCCAGTCTGACGGAACACCACCACAACAAGGCCTACCTGGCGTCCCTGTGTCCCTATGGTAAGAGAGGACAATTCCTACAGAGGAGAATGTCGTACGTCATTCTCAGACAGCTGTTTGATATGGAGCCGAGTTCTACAGAAAACATAGAAAACTTCAAGGTGAGAAACCTGACCATTTATTGAGACTTGTTTGTACTCGTCCGTTTGCCCTTCTTTCATCAGGGAAGATGCTGTTTTCACATAATGTATTTTTCATAAACAGTACTGTAACTAGTGCATTAGGATTTGCATGTAAAAGATCCAAGAGATTTCTCAAGAGCTTCCAGTTTTGAATGTTGAAATGTACATTATGTCTTTTCAATATTTCATATCACAAATGATGCAGTCTGATTCATGATATGAATAATGTGAACAATGAAGTTTGTTGCTGCTGTAGATATGAGCTTTTATATGAATGATAAAGTTTTTACCATTGTAGATACGGTATGTTGATATTGTAGATACGGTATGTTGCTATTGTAGCTATGAAATACTTGGATATGATGATAGATTTTGTTGCTATTGCAGATACGAGACCTTCACCAGTTTCTGCCACATCTCCAGAGTCTGGTGAATGCCGACATGTACAAATTGTACAGCTGTATTACTCTAGTAGACCACAGTGTGGGAAATAGTCCTATTACGACCATACAAAAGGTATTACTTTCTTTAAGTGTAATCTTGTGTGGAAAACAGGTTTTAAGAAATGTATTAGGTGGTTAGACTTTGTATATAGGTATCCTAAACAGTTTCACCAAATTCACAAGTATAAATAATTTGTTTTCCAATGTAATACAGCATTTGTCATTCTAACATGCACATATGACAATACAGCCAAAGGAATTGGCAAGTGATACCTTTTTGTAGAGAAAACATTACAAATGTAGATGTATATAGAAGACATCCACAATACAGTAAAACACGGTTGCAGTGAACATGTTTATAATGAATTCATGCTTACAGTGAAGTGATATTCATTTCCTATAGTTTTGAATTATATTATACAGTTATTGGCTATATAGAATTACGTTTATAACAAATCAAAATTTCTCCTCATCAGTGCTTTTGTAGAAGTGTGTTTTACTGTAATAACATCAGCTGTGATGTGTCTTTTGTTTCTGTAGGAGAGCCTTCAGTATTTGTCTGATCAGATAAAGAAGATCTGTGGAGACGCAAGGGATGATGTTCGCATACTGGACAGAAGCAGGGTAGACAATTTATTATTTCAGGGGGGGGGGGGGTCACAATAAGGGATGATGTTCGCATGCTGGACAGAGGCAGGGTAGACAATTTATTATTGGGGGGGGGGGGCAGTTGTAACAACAAAACTCAATCTCTTTGTGTTAAGTCTTGAAAAATGATGGATGGATAGCACCATGAATAATACAAAAAATTTCTGTAGGGAATGGACATATCATTGTGTAACTGGTAAAAGATAGGAGGAAGGTCCATTTTCAAAGGTCAATGGCAAAGGTCAGCAACACCATGATCTTTTGATGCCACCTTCATTTTGCATTTTCTACATACTTTCTTCCTGGGACTGAATGTACTGATAGATTTTCAAGGACAAAACTCAAATCTCAAGGTCACTCTGAAAATAAAGGTCAAACCAGTAATGAATGTGCAGTAGGATGATTGTATTTCATGTGGACTTTAATTTTGTGGATTTTGAAGGTATCCTTGGGCCACAAATTTGAAAGCTTTATCAAAATACACAAAATAAATTAAGTTTCAATGCTCACAGAATTGCATTCCAATGAATCTTTGAACTCTGAGTTATCCACCAAATTTGGCCTTCAAGAATTAAAGTGATTCCATACTATTGGATTTCCTCATAGTATGATTGAGTACTTTTTGAATTAAATCTTATTATCATTAGTTATTTCATGTACTTGGAGTTTGAAAATACAGTGTACCTTGATCTGATTTGAGTTCCAATATCATCAAGAATGTGTTATTGCCTTTAATTAATGTGTGTTTAACAACGTCAGATTTCATAATCCATATGAAAGTTGATGAGGTCAGAGAAAGATGTCTATAGATTTGTTGGTCACCACAGGATTATGACTTTGTGTAATGTAATGAATTTGATTATTCAACTGACAGACTCCATATTCATTGTTTAAGTGGCTGATTATCAGAAATTTGGAGGCCACAAGGTCAAAGGTCAATGTCATAGTGAAGTCAGGATTGTATAACCCTACTGAAGGAACGTACATGTACAGTGCATTTTCTGGATGACTGTCAGGTCTTCTTGCTAGTTTATGTTGCTCATGTTGGTTGAGTATCTTTGAAAATTTTACCTGTAATGTTGTCTTTATTTCTGGTGATGCTACATCTATGTAGTCCTTTAAAAACTGCAAGTTGTATTTGAAACTTTTGTGTTGATTTTAAAGGTAAAAAACCAAATGGTGATGTTGACAAGCAAATGGACATTAATGTTACTCACAGTGGGAAGCAAACAGGTGAGAATTTGTCCTAAAAATTAAAGACGAATATAATGGCTTTGTTTATCCTTCATTGAAAATGTGTAAACGGAAGCTTTGTGGTGTGAGTGCACCCTGTGATATAAGCCGTCTAATATTCGAGATGATCCTTCACTGCTAATGATGCTTGTGGGTTTAAAGATGTACCATTATATATGTTTTGTATGAATAGATATGATTCAAATCCACACTTTTCCATAAGCATGTTATATACATACAATGTATACCTAAAAAATCGCAGATTCCAGGGCTGCTGCTGCGTTGTGGCTAGATAGTGCTATGAAATTGAAGGAACATCTAGGCTAGCCCTACATGGGACCATTCTCACAAGTCAAGGTTTTACATATCTTCACACAAACACTTGATGAATGTAGGTTTAAATTTTGGGCTCAAGCTTTGCAATGCATAATATGCTAAATATAAACTGTCCAATGAAATGACTCTTTTCAAAACAAATTTTGGACTAAGCACAAAGATGGCTGATCTGAATTGTCTAGAGAAAGAAAACGGTGGTATTTGCTTAAGTTGATATCATTGCGTATACGACAAGAAGTTGAAAAAGTTAAAGAATTTGTCATCTTCTGTTTGCAGCCATTATCATTTACGTCTACTTCACGTTTAGAATGAGAACCGCATTTTGATTGGCTCCAGTGTACGACTTGGACCCAATGAAATGGGGACTCCTGAGTCAGAAATTTGAATAGCTATACATTCGTCAAGGGTTTGTGTGGAGGGTACATAATCGCAAAACCTTGACTTGTGAGAATGGTCCTATGCAGGGATAACAAGCATTAATTCATACAGTGCGTTCAATAGACCTAGATTTCTATCTAGCAGCTAGGCTAGCCGCTACGATCTTAAATGCAGCCCTTGTCTTCATCTTGTAAGGAATCTGTGCTGCAGTAGATATGTTTTTATGATATTAATATATGTATGGTTGTGGTTGTATTTTTCATTGTAGAGAAGTATGTTTTCCTATGCAAACCGCAAAGCTCCACAAACACTAAAGATAGAAACAGTTCAAACGATCCAGTCAGACGAGAGCCAGTCGGATCAGGAGTCGGATGTAGAAATGGAACCCCAGGAAGAGGCGGATGTACTAATGGATCCTCTGGAGGAGGACAATACAGTCTCCACAGTCAGTCATTTGTGACTGACACAGCAATAAGGAGATGTTTTCTTGCCCAGTGTATTATTCTAATTAACTTTGTTGACACTGTTTAGACAATATCTAAATGAGATTCATAGTCTACCCATTATAAAATGTCATAAATGTGCCACCTCATGATTCTCGTCATCTAAAGCATGTACTGTCCATTCTTTATTGTATACGAGTGATTCATAATTGTATTCATGTGTCATTTGTCAGAGGCATCTCTTGCAAAATTGAAAGTCCTACTTTATATAGGATTCGATTCTTCAAAGGATATAACAAATTAAAATTTAAATTGATGTTGAAATTGTGATTTTGGTCAAGGAAGAACACATATGATATAAGAAATATTGGGTATTCTGTAAAAGAAGTAAGTGCTCTAAGGACCATTTTTGGCCCCAGATTTTTCAAGAAATTTACAATTGTTAGTGCAAGAGTTTCTTAAATGATGGACGGAAATTAAACATCTTGTATTTGATGGTGTTATAGGGCAATTCATAACGGGGTCACTTATTGAAATTGACAAAAATTTGCCCATGTTTGTTACGAAAATTTGCTAGAATTTAATGAATACACCATGCAAGCTCCAGAATGGAATGAAGATACCTTGGTGCTACATATTTTAATGAAATATCACTTTGATACTATATTGGTGTGGTTGATGATTTGCCAAAATAATTATAATATCAGTTTATGCAAAATGAAAGTTTACATTTAGATTTGACAAAAATGAGTTTTGCACTGATAGCAAGGGGCACAAAGGTGACGATCAAACAACCGGATAACGACGATGTTGTTACATTTATGAAAAGTCTGGGTATAGAGTTGAATTTGTCCCTTAAAGAAACTACTTCTATTAGGGGGTGCCCTATTGTAACTAATCTGTTCGTCAGTATTAGGGCCAGCGATATGGAGGTTCCCTATTGTAACTAATCTGTTCATCCGTCCACATCTGCACTTCTTATGGCATGCTATAACTTAAGTTTTCTGGCAAGAATTTTATATATACTTGGATTCTGCAGAGAAAGACCTCTTTATTGGCTTTGTCATTAGGAGTTATGGAACTTAGAATTTTTATATTGAAATATTCATTGCGGGGCCCTTTCTGACTTGCCAATTATTCTGATGGTTTCTAATCAACATGGCAGATACAAGGAAAGAAATTTGAAGTTTTTATTCTTAATTAAACAATTACCTGACACATGAACAACGCAGGATTAGCAGAAAATGTTTTTGTACTGCTATTGAGTAGATTTAATTTTAATAAGATATGTTTTTCCATATGAACTTTTAGAATAATGTGTGTCTTTAGGATATTGCTCAATTTTTGGGATGAAAAAAACTTTTAACAAGTTCTTGCCACATAAAGTTAATTTGAACATAACTCCATACTCGAATTTTTATCTGATAAAAGTGTAGGAAGTGTATTTATTTCCATTTATTAGAGTTAAAACTAATAAATTATCAAATAAAATACATAGGTCATCACACTTTTTAAGATGTGAGGCATACTTACTTAAACAATCTTATCTCAATGTTGGGAAATTGTATTTTTCCTTAAACAGCGTTATCAAAATTTCACAAAATCTGGTTAAAACGCTATAATAGTATTCTTAGCAATCTTATGAAACTGTTTCTTTACAAAACAACACAAAATGTCTGAAAAATAAAGGAAATCTATCGCATAATGGACTTGATAAAGAAATCAATAAAAACAGAGTGAATGCCCTTGGATTCAGTATTTTAAAACACATCATTGATTATTCATGTATTGGAAAAGATTCTAACAAAATTTACGTTCCTATCATGGATAAATCTAAATAAATCAATGATTTTGTAAAATTTAATGACATCATAGGAGGGTGGAATAACTTTTAACAGCAAACACATGTCCCTCTATCAAACAACAAATATTGAAGAGTAATATATTAAAGTATTTTAAGAACACTACTTCTGAAGCTCCAGATCGAACATATACAGAGCCAGTCCTGCAGAGTGGGACTTCTTCATCAACTCCAGGTGGGTCAGAAAGTTTCCTAGTTGTTTGATCAGTTCGACCTGACTGTCTACTAAGTTCTCATCCAAAAACAGCTTCATCTGCATTCCAAATGGAAAAATAAAATTTGAATTTTTTTTTAGCTCAAATCGTGTCCATGTCCCTTTAATTAAGGGAAGCAACCATCTTTTTTACTGACATGTATGAACAATTCTAGTAAATGGGATATTACAATGATGCTTTCAAAACCAGGCATTTAAATCAGGTTGAATGTTTTATACTTTTTAAAATTTTATTTTTATATCTACGTGTGGATGCATGCAACAGAGTGCAGACAAATTTTCATAACACGAGTCGTTCAATTTTTTCCCCTGGCCATTGTGTTTTATCAGCAAATCAGACGTTGAAAGCTATTAATTATATGTGTTGAGTATTATAAACCATTATATACAAAGCTAAGAGTGCAAAAAACCGAATTTCTTTGACCTTTTATAATAAGATGATACATACGCTTGGATCTTTGTATTTCATAGCTATTTTGTTCTGTAGGAGGATCTTGATGTTTAGTTGGCGGGCCTGTTTTAGAGCTAGCTCTAGGGCAGCCTTTCCTTGGCTAAAGTTGAACATTACAGGTGCCTGGAAAAATAATAATAGCAACGAGCTGAAACTAAATAACAATGTGAGTGACATCACAGTGCACGTATATCCAAATATTAAAACGTGTATATATATCTTGGTAATTCATGATATCTGACACATAATATGTAGAGGAATGTTATAAATTTTAGATCAGTGGTAAATAAATTGTTAATCTGTATTTCAATAATTCATATCATTCAACTTGATACAAGTTGTCGGAGATGGTTTTAAGAGTTACCTCCCTTCCTTGCTCAAAGGTACATGTACGTCCTTCGAGAAATTTTTCACTCATATCGATACGTCACCAGCTATAGATCGAGACGTCACCAGCTATAGATCGAGACGTCACCAGCTATAGATCGATACGTCACCAGCTATAGATCGAGACGTCACCAGCTATAGATCGAGACGTCACCAGCTATAGATCGAGACGTCACCAGCTATAGATCGATACGTCACCAGCTATAGATCGAGACGTCACCAGCTATAGATCGAGACGTCACCAGCTATAGGTGAAGTGCCAGAAATTTAGATCTATGCTTAATGCTTTGGGCCTAACAGTGAGGGTTCTTTATCGTGCCAACCTCCGTCGTGACTTTGATTTGTGGGTCTCATCCGATAGACCCGCGACTCTCGATTTTAAATGCCGATCCTGTCCGTCTTGGGTTTGACACGGGTGAGACTCAAATCCACAAGCAGGACGGTTAAGATGTCTAACTCTCTCACTAGTGAGGCACGGTTTGCACAAAATTTGGCAAAAAAGACAAAGATGGCAGATTATGAAAATCAATAATTTTATAACACTTTTCACCGAGAGCTCTCATGAGAAATTGTCTTTGGCTTTAATTTAAATGCCCATTAAAACATGCATTTTTCATAGGGTTCAGTGTTAAAAATAGGGTATAATCTTAAAAGTACATCATTATTTTAAAAACAAATATCCTGAGGACAACTTATGTTGATGCCTTTAAAGTAAAACCAGGGTTAATAATGTATAGTTTTCCTTCAAATGATCTAGAATTAGAATAGTGTAAAATTAAATAATGACATTATTAAATGCCACTTAAAAATATCATGATATAGTTTTTTGGGTTTTTGAAAAAAGTAATTCGTGTATGAAAATCAATGTCGGATAACATAAACTTACAGGGACTTTAACACCCCCCTTCCCACTTAATTATTTGAATTTAGATTTTTATTCGACATTGATCATTTCAGCTCTCCTCTTTAAAACCTTTCAAACTCATGACCAAGGTAGAAAGCATCTGGACTGCATGCATGTTTCTCATTGACTCCGTTACAGATTCCTAAAACTATACGCACATTACAGACATGTTTCGCATTGACTCAGTAGAGATTCCTAAAACTATACGCACATTACAGACATGTTTCTCATTGACTCAGTAAAGATTCCTAAAACTATACGCACATTACAGACATGTTTCTCATGGACTCAGTAGAGATTCCTTATACGCACATTACACAAATATTTTAGTGAGCAGAGTAGAAAACTTACTCTAACAGAGTCTTTGCTGCCCATGTAATGTGGCCCTGGTTGAGTTATCGATCACAACAATGATATAGAATTTATTCTCTCTGATATTCCTCCATTGCCAAACAACGATATTTCCTATCTAAATGAACTAATCTAATAACTGATTTCCATACACACACCAGTAACTCAGTTCATGCATTCAGCTTAATTAATATAACAAAGCAATCCCATATTTTGGTGCCATTTCTTGTTAAAACTAGACATCACTGAGATGCAATACACCTCCTTGCCCCCCCCCCCCCCCCCCCCCCCCCCCCGTAGTAATTGATGTTGAGGTCAAAGTTCAACGTTAAAGGTCATCAATGAAAAGTCATCAACCATGAATCATCGGCTTGAATCGTGCACATGAGCTATTATGTCGTGCGCACGATATTTTCAGACATATGGAGCGCCAAATTAACATAAACTCAAATAATTGAAGATATCTTCAATTATTTGAAGATATCATCAATTCATTTGATGCGCGCAACAATTTAATCAAAGATCTCTTCAAATAATTAATGATATCTTCAATTCTGAATTATTGCGCGCATTAAATGAATTGATGATAGCATCAATTCTTCTGCTGAATTGATGCGCGCTTTAATTGAATTAATGATCTCTTCAAATGAATTGATGCGCGCTACAATTCAATTGAAGAGAGCAATAATTGATATAATGCGCGCATTAAATCAATTGATGAGAGCAATAATTGAATTGATGCGCGCATTAATTCATTTGATGAGAGCAATAATGGATTTAATGCGCGCATTAATTCAATTATTGCTCTCTTCAATTGAATTAATATCTTTAATTCATTTGAAGAGAGCAATAATTCTTTTAGAGAGAGCAAATAAATAATTAAAGATATCTTCAATTCAACATATCCACAATTGAATTAATGATCTCTTTAATTGAATTGTTGCTCTCTTTAAAAGAATTGATGCGAGCATTAATTCCTTATACAAAAGCATTGTAAATAATTAAAGATATCTTCAATTGAATTAAAGAGATCATCAAATTATTTATACCGAGCTCTAAATCAATTATTGCGAGCAATATTTCTACGAAATTAATGCTCTCATCAATTGAATTGAAGAGAGCAATAATTGAATGAATGCGCGCATCAAATCTATTATTGCTCTCATTAATTCAATTGATGCTCTCATCAATTGAATTGAAGAGAGCAATAATTGAATTAATGCGCGCATTAAATCAATTATTGCTCTCATTAATTCAATTGATGCGCGCATTAATTCAATTAATGAGAGCAATAATTGAATTGAAGCACTCATTAATTCATTTGATGAGAGCAATAAATGATTTAATGTGCGCATTAATTCAATTAAAGAGAGCAATAATTGAATTGATGATATCTTCAAATAATTGAAGATATCTTCAATTATTTGAGTTTATGTTAATTTGGCGCTCCATACAGACAAGCTACGAGATATTACGTCGATTGTGCACACTAGATTAAAAGACATGCGTACGAGATAATAATCGCATGTTTTAGAAATACCATTGTAGTTATGTACATCAAAGTGAATATATGTAATTCAAACCAGGTCTGCCAAAAAGAGAGAGAGATGGGGGGGGGGGGGATTCAGTGAGGCGCGTAGCTGCCTATACGCAAGTACGCAACTGCATACATATCATTTGAGAGAGAAAAAAGAAATTCTGCCATTAAATATCTGAGAAAAAAGAAATTCTGCCATTAAATATCTGTACCTCAAAATATAGTTCCGATTCATAATTTAAACAACATCATTATCTCCATTCAATCAAATTTATAAAGTCCTTTTGAATTTCAAATCATCAATATCATATCGAATATCACTTTAATGTACAGCTGTATATATCTCAGTGTACATAAAGTAGACGGATTTAGGATATTCTTTGTTATCACTGGAGAGGGACGTTAAACAATATCAATCAATCAATATCACTCAACTTACCAGTAACATTTACCATACCAGTCGAAAACAAAAAGTAGACATCACAATGTAAATCAGTTCAAGTACACCCGGTGAGTTGGCATGATAAAACACTATAGAAAATGATTTTGTGAATTCTTTGTTTTTGGAAACTGACTAAAAACCTTGTTTCTGTGCACAAAAATTGGTGATTTTAAGCTTCTGGGGGCTTTGCCCCCGGGTCCTCACCAAGGCTTTCCCATACTTTGCGTATACTTCGTTTTCTTTCTGGCTGTACGCGCATGATTCCGGTTAAAGGGTTTCCGGTTTGTTGGGCGCGGGAAGGCGGATAGAAAAAATCGGAACAATGGTGAATTTTGGTTTCATGCATGGTGTTCAACTTTATGTAATTTGTAGGTAGTGAGGTTTTGTGAGATTCTGGATTCGCTATGATCCCCGGGAGATAATCGCAGTGGTGGATTCAATTATAAGGACGCAAATTTTAAGGGCTTTTGAAAAAAAAAAAATTAAGTTCTCCCAATAAAAGTAATTTAATAAATCAAAAGATTTGGTCATTTATTTCTCCGAAAGTGGAAGAAATTATTGCTTCTTTTATCGTTTACATTTTCCTAAACAAGATGCCACTATTTACCTTAAATTTGAAATTTTTAGTGGGGGCGCGCGCCGGCTGTGCCACCCATAATTTCACCCTATCAAAAAATGACAAAAATTAGTGAAAAGGACTACATATGAGACATATTTCAAGTCTCATAGAAACTGTATTTTTATCTAGGAGCTCGCCCCCTGAGCTTCCAACGAGGCCTTCGCCCTAGACCCATTAGGGGCCTCAAGGCGGCCCCACACCCCCTGTCTAAAAAAAAGTGCGACCTCTAACCGCGATTTCTGGATCTGCCCCTGAAACGATTTGTGTAGTGTAAACCCTGTACCTTCATTCTCATCAGACTCAGAGTGCCTCCTCGTTTGTTCATGTATTCCATCATTAGTTTGGCCCGATTGTATTCTCGTTCTGCACTGGCAGCAAAATATTTACGAAAACCCGGCAGTGCCATGTCTGCACGGTCAAAATAATTAGCCTGTAATACATAACAATTGTAATCATCAACATTTAATTTATAACTACGAAAATAAGGAACCCTTTCTAGATGAAGTTGCTAAAATTGTTCAGAAAATTATCTTTAAACTCACCATAGCCAAATATTGGTAGTGTTGGTTTAAGCATTCTGTGATTAATTTATTGAGTCCTTTTCTGCTGATTTTGGCAAAATTCTGTTGCACTTGTGTCACATGTCCTGCAACCGAAATCTTCAGTATTATGTTGCGAACAATTTTTAACAGTTCGTTTTTTTTATGGTCAGAATAACGCAATCAGAAGACTAACGGGGATCTAAAGTTCGAATTTCGACAAATTTTTCACCACTTGTACATGTATATCTTTCCGTACAAATCATAATCGAAAAGTATTTAGTGTACTTCAAAGAAGGAAGCGTGTCAATCTCTGTAAGACAATCTATTCTATTCCCAAACCCTTCAACACGTGTTTGTCATTACATTATACTCATAGAGCTTTAATAAACAAAATTATATTTCTTTGTTCATTCAGAGAAAAAAAACCCCAATCATGTTATATCTGTTTACAGTATGTGATTAACAAAATAACAGATGGTGGCGGATGGAAAGTTTTTAAATAAATAAAAAAACAAACTAATATAACCATCTCTAATAGATCAAGTACCATCACACATTGGTAAAAAATTTCCCTAAATTTTGTAATTCTTTTATATTATTGTATACGTTTGAAAGTTGAGGGTCTGAACTAATGATATTTTTTAAATAAGTTGCTTTCTCACATCTGAATACAGAGAGCACTTCAAAACAAAGTACACCAAGTACACCTCGTCTTTTGCTTCATTACAGTGTGTGTACTATTTTGATTCACGGGGACAAAATAACTGGCTGGCCTCATTAATTAGCTGAGAAGTCATTTTACGAAGTGCCCTACAATATCAATTTAAATGCCGTAACTGACGACTTACCCAATTTGAGTGGCCTTTTAGCGGATACCTTCGCGGCTGTGGCCCCTCCCAACCAGTCCGTGCCATGGTATCCAAGTAAGGCGATAACAAGTCCGAACAGTGCAGTTACAAACACGCGCATTCTGTGTTCTCCATTAACGTTCAGTAAATCTTATAGGGTGCAAAGGGTACTTCCGGTTATTCAACAGCCTGACCCCATCTTTACAGTAAAAGAGCAAAAACATTATAATTAAGATATTGTATAAATGATGAAATCATAAATCTGAATTATATGCATACTTTAATGTTTGTATTATAATTATCGACCTTTCACTTTCTCATATAATAGTGAACCCCCGTTCAAATTGATATTAATATTTATATATTGTAGTATATATTAATATATCTAATACTAAACAACTTGATGTTCCTCGCATTTAGTATTTATTAAAAACTTATATTTGTAATAATAAATGAGGATGTTTAACGTGAATTGTACATTGATAGCATTTTCCCTTGATAACAGAAGATTATACAATGGTGTGAACTTTGCGTCCACTCTATTTTGATGATACATATCCTTGATAATTCATGGTATGTGCGTGTACACTGTATACATTGGGATAAGATAATGCATAACTACAAGCCTCGGCCCCCAAAAGATGTAGATCGACATCATAAATGTGACTAAGCATAGCTAACATTACCGATGACTAATAAAACGCATCATATATAATGACTACAAGATAGTTTCATAAAAGTCAAGTTATTGATACATACACTTGTTCATATTATGTTTCTGCTTGATAAATTAAAGACTAAGCATTTTGAGATCGTAGATAGATGCTTCTTCAATAAAAATGAGACTCGAAAATATTCATATCATGTGACCAGTCATCCAAAACAAAGTTGTTAGAATTATTCTCATTCTACGCATTTGTACTGTAAAGTTGATAACAAACGGATGCTGGAGTTCTTCATTGACAATATTTATGCTGTCTTTGGAGATCAGGTCCTCCCAAAGTCTAATGGAATTCACCATGGGCACAAAGTATGCTCCTTTACTAGCTGACCTGTTTTTGTATTCTTATGAGGCAAACTTTATTCAAAAACTTCTACACCAGTTGCTATGGCCCTTATTTCGACGTTTGAAACACCGACGAGGTTCTGTCAATTGACAATATCAATTTCATTCATATGTCAGTTCAATATATCTCAGTGAACTCAAAATAAAATACACCACCGAGAATTTCTAATCTTTATCATATTTGTATGTTTTACTGAACATGGAACTTTTTAAAGAGATCGTTTTAAAAATTCGTAAAACTTTACCAATATAAAAATTCAAGAAAAACTTCTCACAGACAGAATTGTATCTTGTGAAAATAAAATCATATCTTTCTCCAAGATACTGGTAAAAGAACAGGGGTTTTGGGCTGTATATTTGACACAGGGTACTGCAGGGAGTGACAGTCCGTATTCTTCACTGTATCAGAAAATGACGAGCGATAATGATAGTGTCATGTGTTACCGAATTCTTCCGATGTTCCAAACCGAAACTCCTGTTTTGAAAACGTTAATTCTCCATGCGCAGTTAGTTGTGTGTTTGTCTGTGTGGGTTATTTGTCTATTTGGTGACCCCCACTTTTTTCGGAGTTTGACGTATGGGACAAAATAAAACATCTGTGAAAGTTTGGTATTTGGCTTGTCGACAATATTAGTCAACTCGCCCCCCCCCCCTCCCCCCCCCCTCCACACACACACACACACACACACACACACGAACGATGCCACGTGCCTCTATGGTAAATTGTAAGCATCCTAAATAAGTTTTTATTCTAAACTAAAATCAAATTATTTAATTCGTTATGGTTACACGTAATATATACATAATTTTTAATACTTTAAATGGCGATATTAATCAGTGTTTAATCATGTTAAGTACAAACAATATAACACCTTTAAGATCCTTCACATAAAAAAACTTCCACTAAATAATCATTAACTGCACCATCATTATTTGACCTCAAATTAAATTGAAATTCCGACAACCTTCCCCATCCTTGAATCATATGATAATGTATATCAATAGATGATCTTCTAACAATAGTGAATGTAACTACACATTTTATCTCGGCAGGTGACGTATGTTCTAGATGTTGACCAGGGGATCAGTTTCCGATGTTCTAGATATTTTTGACGTGAAATTTTGAATTCTACACTAAAAAATCTATTTTGATACGAGTTGCGATTTTTCTTTCATATTTCTCCAAAGGACCCTGAGCGATTTCTATAAGCTTTGTGTTGCTTGCGACATGAAATATTATTTTCATTTGATATAGGACCTTTGCCATTGTATCAGATTATTCTAGAAATATAACTGTAATTTTATCACATTTTTATTTCAAGGTGATATCAGTTTATTTTTGTTTGCGGGTGTACTAAAAGCGTACGCACGGTAACGAAAATAAAGAACATCTAAAATAAAATATCTCGCGCCGAAAACTGTGAGTGACACTTGCAAATTTGACAATGACAAACAGGACAGCGCCCTCTAAAGCACACATATCAGTATCTTTGGCCTGATTTGTATAGCCTGTTCATGTACTTTGTTCGGGTCTTTTCACTCATATCTCACATTGCTTTAACGTAGTTGTACTTAATGACAGACAGTTTAGCTATGAAGTTTCTCGTCGCTGTAGCGTTGTTCGCCGTGGTGTATGCTGGTAAGTAAAATTACAGTAAGGATAATTTTCATTAATTGAAGAATATTTTCCACGTCCAAACGTACTTTTTGAAATTCTGCTCAATAACTAGTTCATTTCAGTTAAACATACAAATTGAAAGGGGTGTCTTAAAAGTTAGCAAAACAAATTAAAACAATTAAACATCAGAAGTGGCGAATAACTCAGAAAAATAGATTACTTAAAAATTTATAGTTTGTGTCTTGTATTTCAGATGTAAAAAATGTTCGCCAGAAGTTTAAGGGAGCAGCCATAACGGCGATTAATGATCAAATCACACGAGAGTTACAAGCCAGTTATTTCTACCAAGCATACGTAAGTATCGTATTGCTAGTACAAAAATGTAGGTCTAAAGTTCAACAGCACACTGACGCAAGGGTTCTTCCATTAACATCAACGTACAACATTTAACCCTGAAATAAATAGAATTGTATGTATTCTAGCAAAGTACCATTTTTTGAAAGTTTGGAAAAAATCAGGTAAGCAGTTTAGGCTATACTTCGTATTTAGGGGACGCTTACCCCATGCCACTTCAGGTATTTCCAAGGGTGCGTGTTTGCCATGCGCTCATTTTTGTATTCGTTATAGGATTTATGAAATTGTCGCCCTTTGTTATTTTCACCCCTTTTCATTGAAAATAAATCTCTTTCATTGACCTTCATCTTATAATGCAATCTTTAGAAGATGAACCAAGTCCTTGTGCAAGGTGCCCTTCCACAGGTTTGATAGACGAGAAAGGGAAATTTCGAAATTGCTCTTGAGCAAGGTTTGAGTGTATTCAGTGTGTGGGTCCAAATTTTACATAGATATATGTTTTCCTATTGTATTTCAATGTCAAATACAAAAGGTCACCGTAACTGTAAGTGAAACTTACAGGGATTCTACATGTATCTTGTGAGGGGGGGGGGGATACATGAGCCACCCTTCCTCGTCCCTGATGTTGTAGGAGGTATTGTACCCCTATTTTAGCTATGCCCTTGTTACATTTGATGAACTAATTCTGTTTCATACAAGAGCCAAACTATGTCCCAAATACATAATAACATTTCATGTTATTTCATCAATTGATTGCAAACTCTATCCTTTCTTGAGTACAATATGATTTTAGGTGGTGCAATATTAGAAATCAAGGAAAGAATTGATGTACAGTTCTATTGCAAGATCCAATAAACACTTGACTGTTTTAGGTCTCTTGTCGATCTAATTGATATCACGAACAATTTTGTGAAGAGATATCCTCGGGGTTCACAAACAACGATGCCATTAATATTAGTTTTTCAAATGATTCTGCTGCCTATCAGTTGCCATTCATTTTTTGTCTCCTAAATTTCGTTTGTAATGCCGCTATCAAAAGTGTACATTTGTGCACTGGTCTCTAAGTTTTAAACTTGTTATGGTTTTGTTACACCTGTACACAGACAGGGAACATGCTTTGAAAATACTAGTACATGTACATCTAATAATTACGAAGAGGTCAGTTTTACAGATTCACAAATGCTATTATACATGTCATCTTTATGAGTTTTATTATTTCATAAAAGTAAACTGAAATGATATTATACATATAATCAAAATGATATCATAATACAATATATTTCCTTACGAGCACAAGAATGAAAATGAGATATGGTCTTGGTGATGTCCAGCGTGAAACACACGCAGGGAGGTCGCTTTTCTGGACGATGAATTTTCATCTTCGTACACCGTGTACTTACCATCGTCTCAAGCCACGGTCCGGAGTCCGCATATAGTTCTCTCCCAGATAGGAGAAGATTGTACATATTGGTCGTGGTCTGCGACGATGTGTACTTACTGACAATGTGTACTTACTGACAATGTGTACTTACTGACAATGCGTACTTACTGACAATGTGTACTTACTGACAATGTGTACGTACTGACAATGTGTACTTACTGACAATGTGTACTTACTGACGATATTAATCTATGCAAGGAAAACGACAAACTACGCATAGCTTACCTAGTTTAAGATTTTTTAGGCATTTGAAGCGAGTGGTTAGTTTTTTAACTGTGTCAGAGTTAGACCCCTTTCTATATTTATGGTATCACAGAGTTCGGACCCAAAACGGGCTTAGCCCCTGTGTATAAAATCTAAAGCAGGGTCCAGTTTCATAAAACTTTCCTAAGATATATCTTAAGATATGTCGTTAGATATTCTTAAGTTCTAACTTACGAATTTCCTAAGAATATCCACAACTGTTTCACGAAACGTTCATAAGAAATCTCTTTTCCTAAGATATATCTTAAATATGTGTAAATCAAAACAGGTGATCAGTGTTTTCAGATTTTGCATTAACAGTTTAAATACCGGTAGTGAATAAATGGCTTGTGTAAATTAATCATTAAAAAATGATAATTGATAGGAAACCTTATTAGATACACACTATACAAGCAATTAAGTTTGACATTGGTACATAGTTTCAGAGAGGGGGAGGGGGGCTGTCACCTGTTTCAGCCCGATATTGCAACTACATGTAGAAATTCAACACATTTCCAATAATTGACGGTCTGTCATGTTTCAATGATTTTATTATTCAACTCACTATCCAATTCAACGAATAAATCGAGCCCCACAACCCATGCCGTGCTCGAAATGTAAACATGTCGCAGTCAAAAAGAAATCAAAATATCTCAACGGCAGAAATATAAATCTTAACTGAGGAGGTAGAAAAAAGAAAAGAAGTGTTGTATCCAAACAGTACTCCAGCGTGATAAATTCAGCTAAAAAAAGACAATGGGAAGAAATTACAGCAAAGGTAAACGTAGTTAATACCTCCCAAGAAAGGACAGTTGATAAGCTAAAAAAAAAAAATGGAGCTGCTTAACGAGCGATACGAAAAGAGAGATGGCGTTGAATAGACGAGAACAGCGAAAAACTGGCGGTGGCCCCCTGCCCAGAGAAGTAGAAATCACTCAAATAGAGGATAAAATCCAAACTATAATTGGAAACACGTGCGTTTCTGGGATTTCGGGTGGGGTTGATACTTTCGATAAGGAACCTTCAAGTTCCACTAAGCCCTCTGCATCTCCTTCAGACATCTTGACGTAGTTAGGGCTCATGTTTGAAAGCAAAGAAGAAACATCTCTAACTATTCTGGAAACGTTGGACTTACTGATGCCGTGGAGATCAGCAGTCACCAATTGGAAATTCCCCGTGGCATAAAACCTGAGGGCAGCCATGACTTTTAACGATGTTGGCAATGATTGGGACCTACGAGTGTGTCTTTTCAAATCGTTTTCCATCATTTGGCATAAGTCGATGATCAAATGAAGTGGTAGTTTAAATTTTGAAACAATCTCCATGTCGTTCATATAATCTAAAGGATTCTTTCCATATCTGAATTGTCTTTCTCGTCGAAGTTGACGATGACACAGCAAAATAAAGGCCGCCGCCATATTTAGTTTGGACTTAAGACACCTACTTACCTGTCGTAAAGTTACGAAAGAACTTATGAAAATCCTAAGATACGACATTTTTTGAGAAACGGATAAGGAATGAACTTAGGAAAAATTTATGTCTTAAGTTAGATCTTAGTCGTAAGTTAGTTTTGTGAAACTGGTCCCAGGTCATTAAAGTTTTTCTACAATGCTTGCAAACCCCCCTCCCCATAATGACAACAAAACCATATTTCAATTTCATTGTATATATTTACCTCAACACCAGCTGAACTGACTGTTAAATACATTTAGTAGTATACGTCTTTACAACCACGTTGAACACCAATAAGAACGAGCTATAACTGTGTTGGGATGCCAACACAAATGTCTCCGAACACCTCCCCATGTCAGAAATGGTTTTTGATACCAGATATGCACTCAGGATCCTCTAAAAACCCTAGAAACTAAATTTGGTTGAAATCCGACGGACTTGTAATTTGGCCGCCATTTTCTTCAATGGCGGCCATTTTGAAACATTTGAAAATAGATTGGAAGGAAATACTGATGCTAGAAATGAATTGTGGACCCTCAATTTACCCCAGAACCCAAATGTTGTAGATATTTTAACACTTTGAAATATTTCGGTATATGGCGGCCATTTTGAAAATGGCGGCTCAAAAAAAAATTTTGATGGTGGAAATGAACTCGGGGTCACTAAATTACCCTAGAAATCGAATTTGGTTGAAATCCGACAACCTTGAGTTTTTGACGTTTTTTGGCCGCCATCTTGAAACGGCGGCCATTTTGAAAATTTGAAAAGTTGAATGCACCCCTCCTAGTGACCCCCTATCAGCTCACAAAGTTTGAAGTGGATCTGTCGAAGCACTTTCACAAAATCGGTCGGACAAATTTCTCACTAAAGAAGAGGAATAATAATAATAAGAAGAAAATAATAAGAATAATAAGAAACGGAGCAAAAACAATATGTCTCCGACTTCGGAGACATAATAACCACAGGGGCTAAGCCCGTTTTGGTATATTTATGGTATCACATAGTTCGGGCCCAAAACGGGCTTAGCCCCTGTGGTTATTCTTATTGGTGTTCATGAAATACAGAAATTTTTAGTAAAGTTACACTACACACTCACTCGTAAATCAATTCAAACTTTCCGGATATAGATACAAGTCTGCTCAACTTTTTGATAATACTTATACATGAAGTAAAATCTTCAACAAAGCAAAACTTTGATACTTTATCAATAAAACTTTTATTTTTAAAGCAGTTAAAACATTGATCATTGATTCACTATTACATATGTATATAGTAAGACTGTTTATGACTTTGCTTCATAATTGTGGGAAGAACTTTGATACCTTTAGAATAGTAACCATGGTGATGCTTTGATTTACCTTATTAAAAACGATGATCATTTGATTGACTATATGTTAATTATCGTCTAGACTAGTATTCATTGTTAGGGTAGAATTACTTAGACTTCCTCTTATGATGTTGCGTGATACTTCCAGGCCCAGTACTTTGCCAGGTCTGATGTGGCGCTGCCTGGTTTCGCCAAATTTTTCTCCGAGGCTTCGAAAGAGGAACGGAACCATGCCGAAAAATTGATGGAATACGTCAACAAAAGGGGCGGGGACATTCAGCTGAAAGAACTGAAGGTACACCTATTGTTTACTATCACAAGTCACATACACGTTTGATAAAACAAAACACGGTGCATATGTGAAGATATATTTCATAGTAGGATGCATACCAATTGACTCATCACTTTTGAGCAGCTACTTTTAAAGTTGTGTAATTTATAAACACGTGATGAACGATCGTGGACTTTCCCGCTGTTTACCGAGTAGAACATGGCGCATAGATACGATATATAGTTTATCATTTCACTTGAGAACACCTGATAACCATTAACTTGTTATTCAAGCCCATCTACTTATAATAATACAGTTTACGAGACCCTTAAAGTTTGGAATTCGGTTATAATCTAAAGTGCATTATTAATAATACAGCAACATCTGAAATTATTACAAAGAATTGTAAGCTTTGTATATCTAACAAAACAACTACATGTAGGTTGATATCCATTGTTTACTATCTTTGTTTATCAAAACAATCTGTTTACTTTTAGTTGCAAGATGTTTGCAATCTCGTCACCAAAGGCTTGGAAGACGCCACTTTTAGTTTCACGAAAACCAAGTCCTGCGTAAGTCGACCTTTCTGTACTAAGTTGAAGACAATACTTTCTAGAAACATTCTACTGAGGTATTCTACTTTATCTTGTGCCTAATTGTAGATTTGTAACTTCATCACCGCCAACAATGCTGTAACGTCCAGTTTGGAATGTGACGTAAGTTTATTACGTATTGCATACTAGCATTGTATCATATGTAAAATATGTGTTATAACGAACAAATTTACACATGTTGATATTTTTCCTATGTGTTAGTAAACAAACAAAACAATAATATTACTCATGAATTTGGCTGTATGAATTTGATGAGACGAATAATTAGTTAATGGCAAACCCTTCTTTTACCCAGAATTCCGTGAGAGACGATTGGTTCAATGGACTGATGGCTCTAGAGGATACCTTGGTGCTGGAGAGAGCTGTTAATGATTTCCTTTTAAAACTGCACCAGGCCCATGACGATGACGCACACGTAAGCAATCCTTTGTGATTGTCGCAAAATTTGTTGTCCATCGTAGAGAAAGTAGTAAATTTTGCACGTTATGTTGTACTTTATTTTCTAGAATCCTGAAATTGCCAAGTTAACTTTAAATTCTCCTGCACTTTTAACTTTGCAAACTCACTTAAACAATAATGATTCTGAATACTGTTAAAGTAAATGATTATAAGTATGGAATTTAATATCATCATAAGGAACGATACTATTTTCGTACAACCATTTTCCCACGAATTATTGAGCAAGAGTTGCTTCCCATTACACACTAAAGAAACGAACGGTGGAGCTTTGTTGCATAAGTGGTACTTGGTGTTGCAAAAAAGTGTTATATATGTACTAGCTATTCCAGATGTGTAAGTCAAGCAATAGAGAATTTATTTTGAAAGACGTTCATGGAAAGATGTTTTAAAATCTACTTTATATTTATTATTTTTATTTGCAGTTGTCGCATGTCCTTGAACATGAGTATTTGGATGAACAAGTGAATGCCATTAAAGAATTAGGTGATAAAATCAGTCAGCTGAAGAGAGCGGGCAAGGGGCTGGGAGAGTACTTGTTTGATCAGAAAATGTAGAGGACGGTGATTCCTAAAGTGATATTTATTAGAAATACTATTGTACTAAATGGATTCTAATGCAATAAAGTGATTTAATTATTGTCATAATTACGTTTTGCCAGCATTACAATATTTGTATATTATTTACACTGTCGTATATCACACGTTCATGTACAAATAGCCTCATGTGAAACATGTCAGTTTTGGAGATTTTAGAGGTAGAAAAATCATAGTGAATACTAAATTGGATTTATTAATTCTAAAGGGCAGATGAACTTCAAAAGCGAAAATATTCGGTACTTTTGCTTTGTGGTAAGCTACCAATCTGAAATTGAAGTGATTCGTTATACATGTATTGGGAATTTTTTTTGGATAATTTGGTTGATAGCCATGACCGAATCAAAGCACTCAGAAAATGAGTCTAGAAGTAAGAAATGATTAGAAAATCATCTTACGAAAAATCCATTCAAAGACTGATATTTCTATAAATATATATTTCTCACAAACGTCTTCGATCTTTTCTAATTACTTCCTGACAGTTTGATGGTTTTGTAGCATTAACCGCGGCACCGTCCGTGTTGTCTCCAATTATTGCAATATAGCGGGAACATGCTCTCAACCAGTCTGTTGATAACAGATAACACGTAGGTCTTGACCTTGGAAACAAAAAAGACACTTGCTCTTACGGCTCCGGTGTTATAGAGTGAGCCTTTCCCCGGCTCTAGAGTGAGCCTTCCCCCCGGAAGCCTGGCTCTAGAGTGGCTCACTCTAGAGCAGGAGGACTCCCGGGGAAGTCTCGCTCTAGAACCAGGTTTCCCCGTGGGAAGACCTGCTCTATCACTAGTTGTAGAGTCAGACTTCCCCCCATAGCAAGACTTCCCCCTTCATTATTCCTGGTAAACTACTATCACTTTATGGAGATTGTTAAGATACCAAAACCGTTTTCAGCAGAGCATTAAATGATTTTGCTTAAGTCGTTCATTAAATTCAAGAGAAGAAAAAGGTGAATAAAACACATTGGAATTAATGTCATTTTAACTCACCAACTGAGTGATAGAGAGAGGGAGAGTAAGAGAGAGAGAGAACATTGTATCATGTGGTGCAATATTTGTTTGACATTGCATTGTATGACATCGATGTGATGTTGTATCATGAAATTGCTAAAAACGCTCATAACTCCTACTGAAAATAAAAATCAGTGAATTGGGAGAACACGGACCCCTGGATAAACCAGGGTGGAATCAAACATATGATGTTTATGCATGATGTAGTGTTATATTGCATATTAATATTTGATATTGCGTTGGTGAATTAGTTAGCTCTTTAGCATATAATTTAAGTCATTTTTGAAATCAAGCACTTCAGATTTTCGTAATTTTGATTTCCTCCATTTCCGGGGGGGGGGGGGGGGGGGGAGGGGACGTCTCACTCTAGAGCCAGGCTTCCGGGGGGAAGGCTCACTCTACAACACCGGAGCCGTTAGAGCAAGTGTCTTATTTGTTTCCAAGGTCAAGGTCTAAGTACTATCTATAATCAACAGATTTGTTTAAGCCCAGTTTCCAGTTCTATCAAATGTTATACATAAATCAATCAATATTTACAAATGTATTTTCGTGATGAAATTACGGCGATTTTGATTGGCTGAAAAATTTGTTTCATTTCTACATCAAAGAAAAACGACAAGTCGCATTCCTCTGTTCCACCGGTACAACCAGTGTTCAACGTCTCCTCCAACACATTGCAGCATAATCGAGTCACCGATTGTCCTCTTCCTTCATATCTAACTCATCTTTTAACCATTGCACCTTTAATTTGGCGTCCAGTCCGTTTAATTCTGCATGCTCAGTAACTCTACCTGACCCGAACGCACAGTGTACAGCCATTTTGAATTTAGTGCGTGTTGGTGTCTTAATTGTTACGTACATATATTCCTACGCCGTAAATTAAAGCGGTATCATGGGGGAAAATTGGACAGAAAACTTTCATCAGTGCGCCACGCGTCCAAATTCAGGCGCGTAGCTACGTTTACGTCAAAACGCCCGGGAGTACACATAAAAAAAACACAACAAAAAACAAAACATTAAATGCTACAAACATAGGTGAAGAATAAGTGTCTGCAGTATCTGCGGTACATTAGTCTTCCCCGGACCCCCTACCAGGACCCGACCCCTCGCCGTACAATAGGCGTACACATTAATTAACTCAGGCTACGCCACTGAAATTCACCCATGATACTGCAATCAAGAACAGAATTATAAGATTAATTTTTTAAATGAGACAAGAGTAAAGTGACTTAATTTTTTTATTCACTTAAAACCAGATCACTGTTATGAGGTAGAAAGAAAGGTTACAGACAAGGGTTGAAAATAAAACAAATATGTCTTTAAAATGAATATCCGTACAGTTGGGTGTAGATACACTAACCAGGAAGACTCGAAATCATTGCCGCAGCTTGCAATTACAAATGTATAAACAATGCTCGAATTTTCAAGAAATGGAACGATTGGGGGATTTTTCACACAGTGTTTGGAAATATTGAGATCTAATATATTGTGTGCAACAACCGTCCAGAACAATCAATAAAATGCTTTCTTTATTGTTTTATCGGGAGATGAAGGTAGCACGCATTGCAGAAATAAATCATAAAGGGTTCCGCAATGATTGCTACCTTCGTCGCCCGATAAAACAACAAAGAAAGCATTTTCTTGTTTTTAAATTGTTCTTGACAGTTGTAAAATGTTCTTCAGTCCATTATAAATTTGTTTTGCAACATATATTGATTAAGTTTATTATCATAAAACTGAATTATCAGTGTTGTATTAGCAAAACACGAAGTGGAAGGGAGATGTGTATATATTTTTTCATAATCAGTCATTATGTAAGAAGGTATATCGCAGAATAATTACCGCGGTATCCCTTCGATCTTTGTAATAACCGTGGTAGAATAGTATATACAAATGGCACAACTTATTTACAGAAACTTTCATATGAGCATATATATTCACGTCATGCATGGGAAACTTTCATTCTGATTCAAAAGCTAACAAATGTCTTGTTCATTAAATCTGCAAGTAAACTTACTACTATTTATCAAAACATGAAACCGTGTTCCTGAGATTTGCCACAATACATGTATATAAATTGTGGCACATTTTACCGAGACAAATGACCTTGACAAAACAATTCACGTGTGTTAGTTTAAAGTATGTATTTCCATAAACAAAAACATGATAAGTTACATCATAATTGTTGAGATTAGAAAACAAGTGCATATGCACGTATATCAATTCCTCTCTCATTATCATATGTTAACAAAAGGCGATCACGTTTTGACAAGTAAAGAAACAAGCAAAGGTGATACTGAAGAACAGAAAAAAGTTCAACTGGAATGATTAAAATTACATTGGATCACACACGTTAAGACATGATATATGAGAATGCATAAATCACACAAAATTTAAACAATATGAGTATTTACACATGCATGTAGACAAACAGCTGATTGACATTATGAATGATATAAGCAAAAACAAAAAGCGCAAGTTACAAGAATACAGTTTTCAGTATGACTATTATAAACAGGAAGCAAACTATTAAATGATGACAATATGGAGTATTTAATACCAAACAAGGGGTGAAGATAGCAATAAGAACGATATGAAGTTTTTATGATTATGGGAGAACCAGATGGGCTTGATCGAAGCGTTTAGACTAATGATATATTTCTGAACATTTAGGAATATTCTTTCGTTTAAGTTTTCATTACCAAACAAAAGAAGAGCTGTATTTAATGGGAAATTGAGAGTTTATATATATTCATTTCTGACGTGCGTATATTGATTACAACAAATTAATGTTAATGAGATTCTACTGCTCCGTGTGTACAATACGGATCGGGTTCTAGATTCTACTGCTCCGTATGTACAGTACGGATCGGGTTCTAGATTTTAATGCTCCGTATGTACAATATATGCAATACGGATCGGGTTCTAGATTACAAAGGAATAAATGTTGTTAAATAAAATAAATAAGTAAATATTTATTCGGCATATACACATACATACAAACATACATACATAATTACCCAGGATAACCCATGAAATCTCGAAAGCTTATTTCCAATGGTTTCCTTTTTGATGCACGGGTGTTTGCGTTAGGGGGTCATTTATGTGGGAGGAAACCGGAGTACCCGGAGGAAACCCACGTGTCCGAGCGGGCGACCGCCATACCCTCTCACATACAACCACTGCCGATCACGGGGATCGAACTCGGGTCGCAGCGGTGAGAAGCGAGAGCGCTATCTCTGAGCTACCCGGACACCGGACACAGTTAAGAAACTGCAGTGTTTGAAGGACTAAGCTTCGTCTGGAACCTATGAGATAATATTTAAGGATGACAGTTTTTGGAGAAATGAGTGTTTTGAATATTAAAAGAGTACTAACTTCCTTAATCATGTTTGGGAGGATGTTCCGAAGGCGTGTTGTGGATGGAATGACGCTGTTTGCGTAATAAGTTGTTCTAACATTTACATAATGGTGTGAATATCTAGTATTGTACGTATGTAGGTCCTGATTTTGTGGGGAAATAATAGATTGTGAATATTACGATGTTAATCCATTTATCATTCTATACATCTGTATTAACTTGATGTTAATCCATTTATCATTCTATACATCTGTATTAACTTGATGTTAATCCATTTATCATTCTATACATCTGTATTAACTTGATGTTAATCCATTTATCATTCTATACATCTGTATTAACTTGATGTTAATCCATTTATCATTCTATACATCTGTATTAACTTGATGTTAATCCATTTATCATTCTATACACCTGTATTAACTTGATGTTAATCCATTTATCATTCTATACACCTGTATTAACTTGATGTTAATCCATTTATCATTCTATACATCTGTATTAACTTGATGTTAATCCATTTATCATTCTATACATCTGTATTAACTTGATGTTAATCCATTTATCATTCTATACATCTGTATTAACTTGATGTTAATCCATTTATCATTCTATACATCTGTATTAACTTGATGTTAATCCATTTATCATTCTATACATCTGTATTAACTTGATGTTAATCCATTTATCATTCTATACATCTGTATCAACTTGATGTTAATCCATTTATCATTCTATACATCTGTATTAATATGATGTTAATCCATTTATCATTCTATACATCTGTATTAACTTATGTTTTTGTCCTCAAGTTTCTAATTCTAATCCTATATCATTTTAAATTGATTGTGAACTGCAATATATTATTGAGCCTGTAATTATACGGCCAATCTTACCAAAGTACAGACCTATATTATTATTATATTATATATATATATATATATATATATATATATATATATATATATATATATATAATATAGGTCTGTACTTTAGTCAGATTGATTATACGGCCTGCTTCGAGATTAAGTTTTCCTAGTTTTTCTTTATACATGTAGTAGATTGAGCAATTGTCCCATTCGATATCTGAATATTCCATGAGTGGACGGACGAAAGAGATACATTGTTCGAAGCGTTTGGAGTTTTAATCTTTTAAAATGTGTTCTTAATGGCTTTTTTAATCATCTTGTCTATATGTTCATTGAAATTTGAAACCATGGGATCATACCGCGACATTAGTAGCATACATCTGAACTTATATTGTTCTGTATTTTTTTCTGAACTCAAAGGGAGGCTGATTGAACACTGAAAAGTAATGCCTACGTCCATAGAAGCTACTTTGATTGGAAGTCTAGAGAATTGAAGTATACAATTTCCACTCAGAGAAAAACAGACTCATGTACAGAACACGTTTCTTTCGTGTATTTGGACTCTTCCTTGCGTAACAACATGTGTTAATTAAGTTGAATATGACACCTGCGATTACTTTGGTTCTCAGGAAGCCTTAACTGAACTGAGTTTTTTTGGTATATACAGGCATGGTACAAAACATATACTAAAATACACAAGAGGCCCACAGGCCTTATAGGTCACCTGAGAACTAATGAAAAAGTATCGCTACTCCCACAGGCCTTATCGGTCACCTGAGTACTAGTGAAAAAGTATCACTACGTCCACAGGCCTTATCAGTCACCTGAGTACTAGTGAAAAAGTATCACTACTCCCACAGGCCTTATCAGTCACCTGACTACTAGTGAAAAAGTATCACTACGTCCACAGGCCTTATCACTCAGTCACCTGACTACCAGTGAAAAAATATCACTACTCCCAAGGGCTATGAAACCTAGAAAAAAATTCTTGTTTTGAATAAGCTAAATTATAATGTTCAGCAACAGTATAAAACAAGAAGTGTTCTTAAAACTTCACTGCCCTCAAAAGTGTATACACTGATGAAAGGCTTTACATAATATAATAAGTTTATTAACATTAAAGCATCAAAAGATATGACTAATTTGGACCCATCCTAGAGCCAAAACTCTGGGTTGTGAAAGTCACCTATTTTGCGTGTATCCTTTTCTACTATTCCTAAGTGCATGTATACATTTAGATTTTATACAGTATCAGCAAACGTGCACACAAGTATAACATAACTAATGCACGCAGTTATTAAAAAAATTGTTCTTGAATTCATTTGAATTAAAGATATCGTTCATTCAATTCATGTGCGCAACAATTCAAACAGGTAATAAAAAGTCTTTCCTCTATGCAATATTAGATGTATGTATTCAATTGTTATTTCCCGCGCTTGCGCGGAGTCTCATATAGTAACATACCACATAAATGTCACACCATTAAAATCCCATACCATATCATAAAATTAGTATAAACAAGAAACGACTGCTTCTAGTAACGCTTGGATATAGGTCTCCTCGCTAGGTACATATGTTTTGTAAAGTCAGCTAACCTCTCTTGATAACAATATAAACATATTTGCTATCGGAATCACCTAACTAATTGAAATTTTTTCTAGATTGCGTCGAATATAGAATTTTAATAACTTTCTGTAACAGTACCTGTAGATCATTTTAGCTTCAATTTCAATATTTTTCATTCAATTCATATTTATCCTTCTTTCTAATGATAAAAGTCTTATAATAGTACGACTGTATGGTGATTCCTGTTCTTATCATCACGAAATGTGTCAATGTGGGAAATATAGTACCAATTGTTATTAAATCTATCCTAGATTGTAAAAGTGCGTCTAAAAAGAAATTTCGTGACACTTAATGATTTTTCTTTGAACTACCAGGTGATGCTCTATCGAGAGTTGCGACACAGACAACGCTAGTAGAAAGACGAAGATAACGAACAGTGATCAATATCATAACTCCTATAAGCAATACAAAATAGAGAGTTGGGCAAACACGGACCCCTGAATATACCAGAGGTGGGATCATGTGCCTAGGAAGAGTAAACATCCTTTGTCGACCGGTCACGCCTACCGTGAGCCCTATATCTTGCTCAGGTAAACGGAGTTATCCGTAGCCAAAATCAGTGTACCAAGAACGGCCAAACAATCGGTATGAAACAAGTCAGATAGCATATGACCCTCGATTTAAAAACTGATCATACACAGAACAAACTCATGTGTATCGAATCAGTTGAGATGATATAATCACCATATGCAGGTGATAATGGAATATTGCTACATAAATGTGGAAAGTTGACGATGGAGAAGCTAAGATCATCCAGTTTGTCGTAAAGTTGAATTATTAGTTTGTCGTTGATATCTATTTCCAATAATATATCTAAGTATGAAGCAGAAGTGGATGACTCTGTGGTGTCTTTTATTTTGAGTTCACTGGGAGATATCGAATCGATATATGAATGAAAATTAGTATTGTTAATAGATAATAAGTCGTCGATATATCTAAATGTCGAGTTGAAGGCCACAGCAAGAGATTTTTTCTTCTCACGTATAGAAGTTCTTTAATAGATTCTGCTCATAAGAATACAAAAAAACAGGTCACCTAACAAAGGATCACAATTCGTGCCCATGGGAATTCCAACAGACTGTTGTAAGAACTACGAAGATATTGTCAATGAGGAATCTCGAAAATTCCCGCTTCAGTACAACACCGTTTTACATTCTACTTTCCGTGAGGATCCGGATTAGAATGGATCTTCAGAACCCCCTTGCTTGTCGTAAGAGGCGACTAAATGGGGGCGGTCCTTCGGATGAGACTGCAAAAACCGAGGTCCTGTGTCACAGCAGGTGTGGCACGATAAAGATGCCTCCCTGCTCTTGGTCATAATCGCCGAGCATAGGCCTAAATTTTGCAGCCCTTCACCCGCAGTGGTAACGTCTCTATATGAGTGAAAACTTCTCGAGAGGGACGTTAAACAATATTTAATCATTAATACATTCTACTTTCAATTCCGTCTAAATTCCTAACCGTCAAATTTTACTCACTGATTTTATTTATGTTTTCATTGTGCTATTTTTCAAACTTAAAACTTCAAATTTTACAAAGTTTTCAAGTGTTACCCCCAATTCACATAGACGGCGCTTCTACTGCAGTCAAGGCATGGCTGAAATCGTGAGAAAAATCAAAACTCATTGAGTGTTTATTACCACAGCAAAAATTCTCGTGTGGATCTGGGTTAGAATAGGTCCTCAATACCCCTTGATTGTCGCAAGAGGCGACTATCTGGGGCGGCCCCTCGGATGAGACTACGAAACTCGAGGCCCCGTGTCACAGCAGGTGTGGCACGATAAAGTTCCTCCCGCTGCTCAAAGACCATAAGCGCCGAACTTAAGCTCAAACTATGCAGCCCTTCACCGACAATGGTGACGTCTCCATATGAGTGAAAAATTCTCGAGAGGGATGTTAAACAATATTAAATCAACCACAGCAAAAATTCTACTGGAAAACATTGACAATGATTGACGCGCGGACGCATCGAATACATCTAGCCTAAAAAGAAAACTACCACAGTACCCGTGCGCATGTTTAAAGAAAGGTGAAGATAACGAACAGTGATCAATCTCATAACTCCTATAAGCAATACAAAATAGATAGGTGGGCACACCATGGGTGGGGTCAGGTGCCTAAAAGGAGTAAGCATCCCCTGTCAACCGGTCACACCCGTCGTGAGCCCTATATCCTGATCAGGAGGAGTAAGCATCCCCTGTCAACTGGTCACACCCGCCGTGAGCCCTCTATCCTGATCAGGAGGAGTAAGCATCCCCTGTCAACCGGTCACACCCGCCGTGAGCCCTATATCCTGATCAGGTATCATGGGCGACTTACTATGTCTAATGGTTTATATGTAAAGACATCCTTCTGTCACAATTCAGTCGTGCTGGTGTTAATTCTCCTCCTTACATATGTATGAGCAATTGGATGAATTTTTTGTTTGTTTGTTGATTCACCATCCATTTGAGAATTTCTCACTCATATACATAGAGATGTTGGTGAAATACCACACATTTTGACATTGTGCCGACCTATCATGACCTCCGTTTTCAAGGTCATATCCGAAAGACCCGTGACGTGGCAGAGCGCGTGCCGAAGGAACACTCTCTACGGTTGACTTCGCGTATAAATATAGTCTAGTGCGGAGGTTTAGTTTACGCAAGTGTAAGTTCTAAATACGGCGTCTATGTGAATTGGGGGTGACATTTAGAAGCTTAGAGTACATGAGTAGTGCATTAAAACGAAAAGTGAATTAATGTCTGTCTATAATAGATCAACAGTGGCGGATTTAGAGGGGGGCGCAGCCGGTGCCCCCCCCCCTTAAAATTTTCAAATTTAAGGTAAATCGCGGTATCTTGTTTCGAAAAATGTACTAAACGATAAAAGAACAATAATTTCTTCCAGTCCCGGAGAAATAAACGACAAAATCTTTTGATTTCTTGAATTACTTTATTGGGAGAACTTAATATTTTCCCCAAAACCCTTAAAATTTGGGTCATTTTATTAATTTCACCTTATTAAAATGATAGAATTCAAAATAGAACAAATGACTAAATAAGAGAAATATTTCAAGTCCCATAAAATCTGTTCGCCCTGGACCCACTGCCTCATTAAGAGGCGCCCTCCGTAACCGCAATTCCTGGATCCGCCCCTGATCAAGGATGTAAATTTTGTCACCTCTGCAATGTCATCTATGGAACTACTAAAGCTTGTTTATCGATAACCGTGTCCCTGTGGGAATATTTCATCAATTATATAATTTTGAAATAGTTGCCTCGCTTTCCTGGTGGTTGCGTTTTAATACGCTTTTGGCGATCGTTAATCGTAAATCAAAGGCCTAAATGAGTGTAATCGACATGTATTAACTATTTTGCTTAGAGAATTGAAAACATGCATCTCTGTTATTTCTGCCATATAGTCTTCAAAACGTGCAGAACCTACCGTTCACACTTCGTCCGCCATCTTTAAACTAGACCACAAGTAACGCGGGAGAATAGGCAGTAATTTTCGATTAGACTCTTTCACTTCCGGCAAATTAAACTAGAGCACACTAGTGCAAACTATATGCTTTTGTGACTATATTTGGCGAGTGAAGTCAACTTCTATCCGTTAAACGTCTTAAGTGAAGATAACGAAGGGTAATCGACCTCATAACTCCTATAAAGAATACAAAATTAAAAGTTAGATTAACACGGACCCCTGGATATACCAGATGTGAGATCAAGTGCCTAGAAGGAGTAAGCATCCCCTGTCGAACTGTCACACCCGCCCTGAGCCCTATATCTTGATCAGGTAAACGTAGTAATCCGTAGTCAAAATCAGTGTGTAAAGAAGGGCTAACAATTGGTATGAAACACATCAGACAACATATGACCCAATGACAGGTTTTACTGGGAAACTAGATCGTTATAACGACCATAGAATTTACCAAATGCTGACTTTAAACGAGACTGCTGAAACCCCTGTAACATCAACTTGTTTGTCAGTAGCCTGCCTTGCTTTAATAGCGGATCGTACATAGAACAAGCTCTTGCGTATCGAATCAGTTGAGAGACATTAACACCAATGTAGGTGATAATGGACTATTGCTACTTAAATATGGGAAGGTGACCAAAGAGAAGCTGAAAGCTGAATATAACGAACAGTGATCAATCTCATAAATCCCATAAGCAATGCAAAATAGAGAGTTGGGCAAACACGGACCCCTGGACACACCAGAGGTGGGATCAGGTGCCCAAGAAGAGTAAGCATCCCTTGTCGACCGGTCACACCCGCCTCGAGCCCTATATCTAGCTCAGGTAAACGGAGTTATTCGTAGTCAAAGTCAGTGTGCCACGAACGGTCCAACAATCGATATGGACACGTCAGACAGCATTTGACCCAATGATAGGTTGTATTAACAAACTAGATCGTTATAACGACCATAGAATTTGCAAAATGCTGACTTTAAAGGATACCGTTGAAACCCCTGTACTATAAACTTGTTTTCTCGAATTAAAAACGAACCATACGCAGAACAAGCTCTTGCGTATCGAATCAGTTGAGAGATATAAACTCCATATGCAGGTGATAATGGAATATTGCTACATAGGTATGGGAAGTTGACGATGGAGAAGCTGGAATCATCCCGTTTGTCATAAAGGTGAGTTGTTAGTTTGTCGTTAACGTCTATGTTCAATAAAATATCCGAATACGGAGCAGATGTGGAAGACTCCATGGTGTCTTATAACACGATTATTGGGATACTTGGTACATCGAATTGACATATGAATGAAAATAGTTATTTTTGATAAATAAAACGTCGTCGGCATATGTAAATGCCACAGCAAATGCTTTTTGTCTTCTGATGTAGAAGCTTTTGAATAAACTCCGACTCAATAGAATATTAAAACAGGTCAGCTAACAAAGATGCACATTTTGTTTCCATGGACATTTTGATAGACTGTTGGAAGACCTGATCACCAAATACTACGGAGATATTGTCAATGAGGAACTCTAGCATCTTTTTACTATCAATTTCAGAGTACTTCTGCTTAGAATCAGAGTAGTGTTTAATAGAGTAATTATTTGATTGGTTGATCACTAGATACGAATATTTCCTTTTTCCATTTTTGTTGAAGAAGCAACTGTCAATGATGCCAAAAGTATAGTCTTTGATGCGACATGGGAATCGAGAATTGAACCTGGGCTCCCAGTTGCAAAGCTAGGCTATCGTGATCGAAATATTTACTAACGACTTGACGAATGGTCAGCGATTTACATTGGCTGACAAAACGGTCGCTCTGACATGATGCTGGGTGGGATGTTAGATTCGTGTGTAACGAACTATACGCGAGTGCACCAAAGGATCTTTCAACAATAAGAATGGCATCCACGAGGTTTCAACCGTGATTTGATGGTGTTTCTGGGAACGCCTGGATACATGTACGTTCCATGCTAAGTACGCGTTTTAAAGTCAGCTACCCTTTCTTGATATGGCTATCAGAAATACCAAGAAATTAACTTGTCAAAAGCCGCAGAAGATTTTTTTCCACCTTTTTAAAAGATCGGACCACAATGACGATATGCATTTTGTATATCTCTTCAGGAGGACGAGTTAATTTTGAGACGTCATACTTACCATAGTACGCAAACGTAGTTAGTAGAAACAATTGTACGCAGAAGGGTAATGACTATAAGAGGGACATAATGTACATTTATATTTGTTCTATATAGACTAGTTTTTCACTTGTCTAGAATTAACACCCCTTATCACCTCAAGGCCACTTGACACTATTACTAGTTGTGTGGATCCGCCAAAATAGTCCTGAATCTATAAAACACTGCACACTGTTATTGTATTTCGAATATATAATTGATAAAAAAATAAATAGAACCCGAAACCTACACAGTACAAATTTAGAACTAAAGTGTTTATTACATTTTTTATGTTGATACACTTGATTTATTTCAAGAAATTTTAGAACACGAAGCCTAATGTTAACAATTAAGTACCTACATGTACATATGTATTATATTTATTTTGGAGATTAAAAAAATACATTCACATCAATCCCGCAGAAACGCGTGCAGTTTGAAAACTCAGAACAGATCGCGCTCTTACGCGGTGTATATTGATAAGGATATCAGAAATAATTGCTCTTTGAATCCCCAAACTGATTAATTTTTTTGTTGAAAAAGACTGAATTTCTAAATTGTGCTCTTAATGTCGCCATTCTTATCTTTGCGTCTAATTTAGAATGTCATTGATACCTATTTTGCGTAACAGTTCCTAGATTATCCTGGTTTTAATTTGACTATTCTTCATCCGCTTCGTAATTATCCCCGACTCTAATCACGAAATCGTTGGAATGGTACAACTTTATTATGATTCCTTTTCGTACCATCACAAACTGTGTTCATGTGGGAAATATACCACGTGCTATAAAACGTATCCTAGATTGTAAAAGTGCGTCTGAATAGAAATTTCGTGTCACTTAACATGATTTCTGTCTTAACTGGACAGGTGATGCTCGAGACAGTCAGTGTGTTGACAAGATAAATTTTTTACCCAAGTCTAGATGCATGTACATGTGCGAAAAGTCAAACAATAGATTGATTTAAGGAATCACTGTCTAGTTTGTAAGGTAATTAACTACAACTACATGGAAAATATGAGCTTCAACGTTACGCACAATGGTAATCGCCTCGCATACAATATATATATATATATATATATATATATATATATATATATTATACTGGCTAGTAGAAATTGATTGACACATGACATTCCATGTTATTTTCATAGTCCCCACCACCTAACGTCACGACAAGCTGCTGAAAAAAATACATGCTGCTGTAGTATTGGAAACTACAGTAGAATACGTGGAAATTCAAAGGGTTATCCCAGAGAAAACAGTTTGGAATGTCATTAGTTATACATGTGGATATAAACATCACGGGACTGTGGCTATCGAAACTAACGTTAAGGGTAGATTTTGGGATACATAACAAATATGTTCAATGGATAAATCTTTAACATTGATCTTGAGAGCCCGCCAATATACGTTTCATAGTGTAGACCGATTGATTCACGAGTATCTATTGAGTACACGCCTTCCAAATGGTAATCCGCTTCAGATGCCGTTGTGAAGCATCGCAGTTCATACCCTCATGTATTTTCAAAACTCTTGATTATTTTTATACACTTTCGTATTTACATTACTTTCATTTCTGTCGGAATTCTCAGCCGTTAAAATAAACGCACTATATTTATCAAAATGCACGCGCGCACTGTTCACTACTGCAAAGAATTCTTTAGGAAGTAGCTATCACTACAATTTCTAAAGACATCAAAGACAAAAATATTGTAAATGAAAATATTAGAAGGTCTTTCGGATATGACCTTGAAAACAGAAATCCTTCGTTATGGTTGGCAAGTAAATGTGGATGTTGCAGGCACTTATTTATGCTGTTCTGTTGAGATTGATTGCTCCGGTTTTTGTTCACCTTTTTTCCCCGAAACGTCGCGTTGACGTGATATCCTTAGATAAATTCTGTGAACAGCAGAGTAACATTGATCGACTTCAAATTCTTAAAACACGATGTTTCCATTGAGAGGTTTGCAAAAGAGGTGATTACTACAGTTCTAAACTATAGATCAGAGTAACTCGGGATTGGTAGTGGAAACAGAATGGCTGATTTAAGCAAACCTACGCTTAAGCTAATTAGATTTTTTTTTACCATTGCCTATATGACGAAAGCTTCCAAAAGGAAAATGAGACACTAACGCACTTTGGAAATGACCAGACTTATTTTTTATTTGATGCAGAAACACACCCCTTTCCTGGGAATATCGATGGCATCTTTCGGGTCGTGTATTTTGTGATATTTACGTTCACTGAACCTTTTATATTTCTTTCCAAATTGACATTGTGTTTGTCATGACGATGAATGTTGGTTGCAAACTAGTTCGATCCGGTTTTTAGTACCACTTGTCTGCGTAATCATTATCAAATGAGGAGTGTCGTCAAGGTCGAAGGGTGTATTGGCTGTTCCGTTTAAACGAATGGGCCATGGGTATGGTATTCTAGATCTTAAATCTATAAGTTTCAAAATAAAATTATAAACAAATTTTCTCTGTTGTTTTATCGGGTGATGAAGGTAGCAAAATTTGCATAAAGGAAAATTTTTCAAGTCCACTTCTACAAAAGAAACAAACATACCTCTTGCAAAACCCTAAAAAGTTAATTCTCCATGACACCCCCTTAAAGTGAAAGGAAACCCTTTCAGCACATGTGTAATAAAGCCGAAACAAATTTTACGTGTGCTATTAATTATACCATACTATTACCATTTACAACTGATACTATTACCATACTAATATACCATACTATTAGTTAATGGGAACATTCTATTTTATATAGCAAATATGTCAAACCAAATGGAAATTATAAGTTTCAAACAAGTATTATGAAAATTGCATTCCTTTAATTACAGCTTTAGAAAATGATATATTTACTTTAATGAATTTTAAATAATTTGATGTTGTGATGGAGAGAGATGATAATTCAAAGGTATCCACCTTCCATACAGCTACGTCTGCCCTCCCAAAAAAGTGAAATTTTTCCACATCTTCATTTTCAGTGATACAAATTGTATACGAAGAAAATGCATCCATATATTTGCGTCTGATACATAGCAATGAAAACATATACAAATATTTACACATCAATATAGCTATTTTTATTTCATCTCACGTGTAAAATCTTGGAAATTCTTTTAAAAGCATTTTCAGAAACTGATGAAAAAATTTGGACAGGGATTCACCTACATGTATATATCAAAGTTTCATTCAGAAATGTGACGTATTTTTGGTTACCATTTTCAAAATTTTGAGATCACCATTTCATTAGCTGTGATAGCAACTGTTTTTCTCTCAAAATCTCTCAATGGCATAGGAATATATATTTAACAAGATGTGTTTGTGAAACACAAATGCCCCCGATAATGGCCAATTCCGAAGATGGCCAAGGTCACAAGGGCAAATATCTTGGTACCAGTAGAAATATCTTGTCAAAAGAAATGCTCATGTACAATGTGAAAGCTCTAATATTTACCATTTAGAAGTTATGACCAATGTAATACTCATGTGAAATATCAAAGCTCTGTCACTTACTGTTCAAAAGTTATTAGCAAGGTTAAAGTTTCCAAAAAGTAGGTCAAACTCCAAGGGCAACGTCACAGGGTCAAAAATGTTGGTACCCACGAAAAGGTCTTGTCACAAGGAATACTCATGTGAAATATCAAAGCTCTATCACTTACTGTTCAAAAGTTATTAGTAAGGTTAAAGTTTCAGACAGAATGGCAGACAGGACAAAAACAATATGCCCCCCGATCTTCGATCTCGGGGGCATAAAAATGACTAATAAAACATTTATTTTGTACAAAAACAAGAGAAACCTAATAAAACTACGTTAGATAACCGCTTTTGGTGAAAAGAAATACAGTAGCTAAGTACTTCGTTACTAACTTGAAAATACGGATGTATATTTAATTGCTGTTATAAAATTTAAAAAATCATTTCAAAATTTAGGATTATCTCCCTCATGCATAGCTCTTATCCTTGGCGATTTGGCTCCACTTTTTTGGCACGCTGTTTTTGGCTATATTTAGCTCTAAAACTTCATAGTTATTTCGGATTTCAAACATTTCGGTTGAGCATCACTGAAGAGACATTATTTGGTGCATCAAAATTGGTACCGTATAAGTTTTACATGTATATAAGGAAGAGCTATCGGCTTCCAGCCAATAGTTATTAGATCGTCAAAGTTACATATTCGTGTACCTGCTTTGAGGTTAAAAGGTGTTTGAAATAATTAAATACTGGTGTTATTACTGGAATATATATTATAGAGCAATTTTCATAGAATTCAATTTATAGTGGCAAAATTACAGTTAATGCTCTTTTAAATACCACTACAAACCAAATTTTGTTGAGAAATTTGAATAAAAAATTTCCGCCATTTCGTTGAGATCGGAAAATGTTGAAATTTTTACGCACATTTGGTGCCTATTTTGAAAATTGCAGCCGTTTTCAAACTTTTCGAATTCACCATTTTATGAACCATTCTCAACTACCCCTACATACCAAAATTTTGTTTACAACAAATTGACCCATTGAGCATAGGTTCCCCATTAAAGCAAAGTTTCTTTGTATTCTCAACGGCAAGTGAAATTCTAAAATTGCCTTTTAAAACATTTTCAGATCTCCTTGGAAAAAAATAGGCAGGAAGTCCCCATACATTTGGTGGCCATCTTAAAAATCCTGAGTTAACCATTTTATTCGCCATCCTACTGAACTACCCTTCCCGTGGGGATCTGGGTTAGAATGGGTCCTCAGTACCCTTTGCTTGTCGTACGTGGCGACTAAATGGGACGGTCCTTCGGAAAATCCGAGGCCCCGTGTCACAGCAGGTGTAGCACGATAAACACCCCTCCCTGCTCAAAGGCCCTAAGCGCCAAGCATAGTCCTAAATTTTGCAGCCCTTCACCGGCGATGGTGACGTCTCCATATGAGAGAGAAATTCTCGAGAGGGACATTAAAGAGGTATGGCCACGATTTGAGCTGATAATTTCCAAGTTTTATTTTTCCATCTGTGCTGTTTACAATGCTTAACTAAAGTATTTCTAATGGTCAACCAAAATTTGAATACCAGTTGTTGAGTTACAAGTGAGATACAGTCCTCACAATTCTTTGTTATGTAGACAACGCCCATGCCATGTTTTTTTTTACACATAGATTGCTTAATAGAAAATGGCATGTTTAAAACAAAATGAGATGTGCCAAACACTAGAACTATTTAATTGTGTTCAGAATTAACTTGTAAATTGAAAACGTCTGCTTTAAACGAAACTTTTACTAGTATATTTAACTTATGTAAACAAAAACATGGCACGAGCCTTATTTATCACAAAAAATTGTGAGCTCTATATTCCCCACGTACCTTGACAACTGACACTCAAATTTTTGTTGAGCATTAGAAATACCTTAGTTAAGTATTCTAAACATTAAAAATGAAAAAAATCAAAGAGGGTGTTGCACCGAAGCGAGAATTTTCCCTAATCGTAGCTCCGTGCCAGCACTTGTGACGTAGAACTGACCTTCATCCATATTTATACTCTTTGCGTATTTGCCATTTAAATACCTGTAGGATTCCCCAGTACTAAGGGCAAGCTTAATACATTTTATGTGTCAATGCATTATACATGTAGTCAAAACAATTTTTGAAATCGTGAAAATTAAATTGGTTTTCCCCCCTAAGTATCAGATACAATGTATACGGTGACATGTTACGAGTGTATCAATTATTTGATATTCTATACTACTAAAAGCTCTTATACTCGTATGTATTATTTTCTTCAACCAGCAGTTGGCAACTGTACATGACTGACCACAAAACAAAATATGAGAAGTTTAATACGCATTAATAAAGTTCAACATAATTCAAAGTACATGCATCTGAAAACATTGATTCACCATTACAGCAATTTGCTACTGGAATACACATCATCTTATCCACTTAAACTGTTTAACGGTTATTTCCCTGTTTGGCCTTAAAGTTTTTCTTTCAAAGCTTTGCAACGTTTACAACGTTTTTCGTAAAAGGCACCATGCCTTTGTCAATGCTTTCACTCAGAAAAACATACATGTACAACCTTGACTATTTAAACACAGGTATTGTATGCTGTATTGTGTATTCGGTGTTTTTGTTGGGAGTCCTATTCACAAAATAAACAATGTCCAGGTTGGAAGCATATTTTAAACTCGGCACATTGTAATAAAGAAAGATTTGACAAGAAACATTTATAAATACTAGAAGTGTGTTTCAATTAAGAAAAAAACCCCACCTAAATTGAAAACGTATGTTCGTGAGGGATTCGAACCCGGGCGTTTCAAAAAAGAAGTAATCGTTACCTATAAAAGTCGAGTTGCTTACCCATTGAACCACGCAGTAGTCCATACATTATAAAGGAAAATAAACGTACAAGTGAAGTTGAAAATAATATTAGTGAAGTCGTTTCGGTTTTTTGAAATTTACAAAAAAATGCCCTCGTGAAACAAAATTTCAAAGCGACAGTTTTTTAGTGAAAAACTTGAAGAACATGTTCATGCTAAATTCATTTTGTTTCACGGAGGCAGTTTTTCTGAAATTCGGGGATACCCCTCCATTTTAACGCTAAAAATCATATAAATCGCTTATTGCTTGATTTAAACTCGAATCGATTGGTTAATTTTTGTCAATACACGTCTTTTAAACTTATTTTCACAAATTTTTGAATCAACACATAAGTTCCAATTGGTTTTATCATAGAATAACTTGATTTTATCGATTTTTCATGCAACAGCTTTAGGGAAATTAACATGAGACGTGCAACACCTTCTTTGAAAAATTTCAGCTCAAATCGTGTCCATGTCCCTTTAAACAGTACCCAATCAATACTAAATTATAACTTTATACCAAATTGTGTTGAGATCGGAAAACGTTGAAAATAGTGGACATTTTTTAAAAAGCCGAACATTTTGAAACTTTCGAGTTCACGTTTATTTTATCACCCGTGGGAATTCGGGTTAGAATAGGTCCTCAGCACCCCTTGCTTGTTGTAACAAGCAACTAAATGGGGCGGTATTTTGGAATGGACCGCAAAATCAGAGGTCTCGTGTTACAGCAGGTGATCCCTCCCAGCTCAAAGGCCGTAGTCGCCGAGCATAGGTGAAAGGTGAAGATAACGAACAGTGATTAATCTCATAACTCCTATAAAGGTGAAGATAACGAACAGTGATCAATCTCATAATTCCTATAAAGGTGAAGATAACGAACAGTGATCAATCTCATAACTCCTATAAAGGTGAAGATAACGAACAGTGATCAATATCATAACTCCTATAAAGGTGAAGATAACGAACAGTGATCAATGCAAGGTGAAGATAACGAACAGTGATCAATCTCATAACTCCTACAAGCAATACAAAATAGATAGTTGGGCAAACACGGACCCCTGGACACACCAGAGGTGGGGTCAGGTGCCTAGGAGGAGTAAGCATCCCCTGTTGACCGGTCACACCCGCCGTGAGCCCCATATCCTGATCAGGTAAACGGAGTTATCCGCAGTCAAAATCAGTGTGCCAAGAACGGCTTAACAATCGGTATGACACACATCAGACAGCATTTGACCCAATGCGAGGTTGTATTGACGAACTAGATCGTTATAACGACCATAGAATTTGCGAAATCCTGACTTCAATCGAGACTGTTGAAATCCCTGTACCATCAACTTGTTTGTCAGTAGCTTACCTCGATTTAAAAACTGACTATACCCAGAACAAGCTCATGCATATTGAATCAGTTGAGATATATAAACACCATATGCAGGTGATAATGGAATATTGCTACATAAATATGGGAAGTTGACGATGGAGAAGCTAAAATCATCCCGTTTGTCATACAGTTGAGTTGTCAGTTTGCCGTTAATGTCTACTTTCAATAAAATATCTAACTTAGGGTATGAAGCAGAAATGGACGACTCTGTGATGTCCTTTATTTCGAGCTCACAGGGATATATCAAATCGACATATGAATGAAAGTTATTATTGTTAATAGACAAAACGTCATCGATATATCGAAATGTCGAATTGAAGGCCACAGCGAGAGATTTGTTCTTCTCACGTAGAAGTTTTTGAATAAATTCTGCTTCATATGAATATAGAAACAGGTCAGCTAACAAAGGAGCACAATTCGTGCCCATGGGAATTCCAACAGACTGTTGGAAGACCTGATCACCAAAGACTAAGAAGATATTGTCAATTAGGAACTCTAGTATATTTCTTATTTCAACTTCAGAGTACTTGTGCGTGGAATCAGAGTGGTGTTTAACAAAGCAAGTTTTTGAATGACCGATCACTAGATATGAATATTTCCATTTTCCATTTTTGTTGAAGAAGCAACTGTCTATGATGTCAAAAAGTCTAGTCTTTAATTTATCGTGAGGAATGATTGTGTATTGTGTTGAAAAGTCATAGGTTTTAATGTTATTGATTTGGGAAAAATTCTGCGATTTCAAGTTTACTAAAAGTTCTTTAGAATTTTTTAGAATCCACATTTGATTAGGTCTAATTTTGCAGCCCTTCACCAGCAGTGGTGATGTCTTCATATGACTGAACAATTCTCGAGAGGGACGTTCAACAATATATTACCAACCAATCAATTTACCACCAGCAACTACCCCTGTATACCAAATTTCATTGACAAAAAATAATGCAAAAGGTTGAGGCATTATAATTTTGTGTTTTACATTTTCCCTTAGACTAAAAATTTTTAAACCCCACCCCATTTTGATCCCTCAAAATATTCTTTCCCAGCCACATATTGTACAAATTGAATGCTTAGGATCATCAGGTGAATATAGACCTACCATGCCATGAAAGGTGAAGATAGCGAACAGTGATCAATCTCATGATTCCTATAAGCAATACAACCATACGATTTTGTTAAGTTGCACCTAAGTATTTCCGAGATCCGTTTCGCGTTTAGCTGCGAGAAAGATGAAGGAAAAAATAAGAAGAAGAACTGAGTAAAACAATAAGTCTCCAAACTTCGTTGGTGAACCTAAATTACCTGACAAGTCTGACGTGGAAAACCATTATGGCTAATGATAGACCGGAAGGCGGAAATATATCTCACGAGGCAAAGGTTATCGACATGGAATATTGGATTATTTAATTAAAAAAAAGAAGAAATATTCTTACCGCACGAATTGTTGATACTCTCGCGACTTAACTCGGTTATTATGGTAAAAATTGAAAGGAAAACACACTCGTATTGGGTAGTATGCAATGCAGTGTTTAAAATGCAGCTGGTAATGAGTCGAAAGAAATCAATGAATGCGTAGGGAATAATTGCTCTTTAACTACACAATATTCAAAGTCCACGATAGCTCAGTGGTTAGAAAGTTCGCTACGTGACCGCGGGTTCGAGCACCGTCCGTTCCTTGACCTCATGCGACCTGTGATGTAAAAAGATATAGTCACCAAACGTTCGGCATTCTGAAGTGAGTCGCGGATCTTGTAAATGAGACCTTTACAACCGATCCCAAATGTCGCGACAGGCATTGGCATAAGAGCCTGCACTTGAACTCCGACCTTGAGAGGCATGCATGGGTCTAAAGTGGTACTTCACCTAGGGCTGGTGACGTCTCAATGAAAGGTGAAGATAACGAACAGTGATCAATCTCACGACTCCAGTCCTATAAGTAATACAGAATAGAGAGTTGGACAAACACGGACCCCTGGATATACCAGAGGTGGAATCAGGTGCCTAGGAGGAGTAAGCATCTCCTGTCGACCGGTCACACCCGCCGTGAGCCATATATCTTGATCGGGTAAACTGAGTTATCCGTAGTCAAAATTGGTGTTTCAAGAACGGCGTAACAATCGGTATGAAAGAAGTCAGACAGCATTTGGCCCAGTGATATGTTGTATTGGCAAACTAGATCGTTATAACGACTATAGAATTTGCGCAATGCTGACTTTAAACGAGACTGTTGAACCCCCTGCACCATCAACTTGTTTGTCAGTAGCCTGCCTCGATTTAAAAACTGATTATACGCAGAACAAACTCTTGCGTATCGAATCAGTTGAGAGGTATAAACACTCTATATGCAGATGGATAATGGAATATTGCTACATATATATGGGAAGTTGACGATGAAGAAGCTGAACTAATCAAATATGGAAGGAAGCTAAAACAATATACAGATAAATAAAAATCTTCCAGATGATCATGTAAGTATGGAAAAGAGAAGATCGGAGACTGGCTTTGTCGATAGAATAAAGTTGAATGAACTTTGCTAATGCCGATGGTTGGGGGAATTATGGGACTTGATTTTGTGGCGAAAAAACACATGTTACATGAACTTGCAAAAATTCTTTACCTGACAGCACAATCGGTTTGGCATTCAGAACGCGGACAGTTTAGAAGCAGGTAGGTTTTAGTTTAAGGGGAGGTAATCGTATCAGATAGTGAACTACACTTACCGTATAGCGTTTTTTTCCACGGGGTGACAAATTTGGCATATTTTCGTGGTTAGATAGCTTTGTGCCAAAATTTCACTCCCGAAATATGCACCCAATTGCGTCTTCAGTTTTTGCAAGAGAATAACTCTTTCTTATCCACCAAAATTTATTCCGCTAAAATTATTACCATACCTTTAGCCAGAAAATCGCCAAATTTTAGACCCGCGGAAAATACCCGTTGTACGATATGCTATGAGAATGTTAAAGAGCACATGTTAACACATTGCGGGGCTTAATGTCCATATTGACGCAAATTGTGGCTGTGCGCATGCTCAACATCGCTGGTTAACTTTTATACGTAAACACATGAGTCTGACAGCACTATTCAGTCGAGTTTTTTCTAATGACAATGTCTGTCTCCAAACCCTTCCTTCTCCACAAATGCATAAGCAATTGGAAGACTACTGAAAAATTGAAGATAACCAACAGTGATCTATTTCACAAATACCACACGAAAGGAATAGGAAAGGGGATAGGGCAAACACACACCCCTGGAAACACCATACTAGGTCCTAGGAGGAGTAAGCCCCTCCCCCTGTTGAAGGGCCACATCCGAAACACTTTCATTTAAGAAGTGGACTGTTTTCCTATTTTCAAGTTTTTTATCTGCATGCATCACAAAAACTCCCTTATTGAATGAATGAGATCGTCCAATGTTTGACCAAATTATTTCTCATCTGTTACGTAATTCTTTTGGACTGGTTCATTGTTTACGATGTACATACGATTGTTTAATTATTTTTGGAAGTTATCAACACACGAAACTGAATTTTTTAATGTACATAAGAATATTATGCATAAATAGAATAAACTTTCATTTTAGGAATGGACCGTTTTCCTCCTTGAACAATATTTACAAGCATCATAAAACACCCTTATTAAATGAGTGGGATAGACCACATTGATTCCCTTCTGATCTTGTGACGTCAGACAATATTTATGCCCCCCCCCCCCTTCGAAGAAGAGGGACATATTCGTTTGTACCTGTCGGTCGGTAGACCATATGTTGTCCGCTCAATATCTTGAGAACCATTCACTTGATCCTAATGATATTTCATATGTGGGTTGGTTATGAAAAGAAGAGGACCCCTATTGTTTTTCAGGTCAAAAGGTCAAGGGTCAATCTACTCTGGACATAGGAATATACTGTCCGCTCAATATCTTGAGAACCCTTTGCTTGACAGACATCAGACTTGGTACACTGGTACATCTTAAGGAGCAAATGACCCCTATTGAATTTGAGGTCACATGGTCAAAGGTCAAGGGTCAAACTGGACATAGGAATATACTGTCTGTTCAATATCTTGAGAACCCTTTGCTTGACAGACATCAAACTTAGTACACTGGTACATCATCAGGAGAAGATGACACCTATTGATGTTGAGGTCACATAGTTGAAGGTCAAGGGTCAAACGGGACAAAGGAATATACTGTCTGTTCAATATCTTGAGAACCCTCTGCTTTACATACAGACATCAAACTTGGTACACTGGTACATCATCAGGAGAAGATGACATCTATTGATTTTGAGGTCACATAGTCAAAGGTCAAGGGTCAAACTGGACATAGGAATATACTGTCCGCTCAATATCTTGAGAACCCTTTGCTCGAAAGACATCAAACTTGTTACATTAGTACATCTTCAGGAGAAGACGACCCCTATGGATTTTCAGATCACATTGTCAAAGTTTAAGGGTCAAACTGGACATTGTAATATACTGTCTGCTCTATATCTTGAGAACCCTTTGCTTGACAGACATTAAACTTGGTACATCATCAGAAGAAGATGACCCCTATTGATTTTGAGGTCGCGTGGTCAAGGGTCAAACTGGACATAGGAATATACTGTCCGTTCAATATCTTGAGAACCCTCTGCTTGACAGACATCAAACTTGGTACATCTTCAGGAATTGATGACCCCTATTGATTTTTAGGTCACATGGTAAATCCACTCTTGACATAGGAAGATATTGTCTGCTCAATATTTTGAATTGATGATACTACTCTCAATTAAATGATGTGTGTGTGTATAACCCTTTTCCATTTTGCCCCATGGGGGGCATATGTGTTTTACAAACAACTCTTGTTATGTATTATCTACAATGTACTCGCCAGATTGTTTAATAATTTTTCCTCGTTAGAAACACTAATAAATATAAACACTAATAAATATATTAGATTTCTTTTCCATGCAAGGTGCTTGTAGCGTTAGCTTTTATTGTTCATGTTGTTCGCACGGTACTTTATGTGGGAGACAGAACAATATCAAAGCTTAGTTATGACACCGTGACGTCAGGCAATAATTGTTCGCTAGAGGACTCTGACCGGACGACTTCCGTTATCTGGATCACCCCTAATAAGTGCTCGCGCATGCGCTTAAAAAGCAATTGTAAATCAAACAGACAATACAGCTGTCCTCATGAGCAGCAGAAAGTACAGATCATACATGTACTTTGATTTCAACATCCTTTCAAGAAAAAATGTCTCTGGATCATAGTGGGAAGACATCTGCACGACAGCCCTGTTCCAGGAATGCTTGACGAATCACCTGAGAGAAATATAATTGGTTGTACAAACGACTGCAACCCATCAAAACAGACAGCATTGTTCAATGAATTCGTTAAGGAAAATTATTTTGGATCTGGAACAAGATATTTCATTTATCATTTATGGGGAATTGCTTCATATTAGATGGTCTCATGTTTATCACTGCTAAGGATTCTCAGTTTAACAAATTACGGGAAAAAAATTGAAACCATTGTCATGGCAAACAGAAAAAATAGAGATTAAGCCAACTAACATGTCCTTGTATTTCATTCTAAATTTAGGTTTATATTGAGAAATCTGTGTTCTGTTTGGGAAAATATAGTAATGAATTTATAACGTTTGAATTCGTTCGAAGTCTACTATTTATATCACAAACTACAAAATAAGATACATGTCTAGATTTACATATGTACATATACTGATGACATAGAAATGGTAAAATTATGAATATTTATAGATTTTTATTTAAGAATCCTTCCGCAACGAAATGTCATTTCCAAATTCTGTCTTAACTTTGAATTGACATACCAAATTTTATATGGATAAGATTGAGTAACAAATATACAATATATCTAGGTCAATACAATACGTATTGAAATAGTACCTACAAATGTCTGGCATGTTGCGCGGCTGTGCTCAAAAGTTAATGAGCTAAACTCTTTAGAGGATATATTGGCCCCTGAGATTCAATTATTCAATCACAGAAAGAAATGAATCGAACTAATCCGGATAATGTTGGTTCTACTGAAATATAACAGAGACTGCGGGAGGAACAATGAAAACACTTTATAAAAGGCAATCCATTTTAATCTTTAAGGCAATCCATTTTAATCTTTAGATTAGAACAAAGATGTCGTGGGAAGACTGTTGTAAAAGATATATATTACGACACAGGGAACACCGGATTTTTCTCGGGGCCAGACAAAATGTACAGATGCGTCAGAAATGACGGAAAGTATGTCATCAACAAGTTAAGAATTGGGAAAGTGCTCTAAGGTTAAGCGTGGTCTGCAACAATCCGACGCTTGCAAAAAGACACTTTTAAAAAGAGAAATCCAGATTTGACGATATATGGATATCATAGAACGCAGATATGAAGGACAAATCCAGATTGACCAAGGATAATGGTTATGCAGTTGTATTGATTATAATTCACATTTTCTCCAAATACCTCATCATTCGACAGTTGTAGAGACCATGTCACGGAATGATATTGCAAACCTTGTTCAAGTGAAAGTTAACAATGGAACAGATTTGTTCATAATGAATGACAACGTTTTATTTCCCGTATTACTGGCATTATATCTACGAGGTTCAGGTAGTCACTGTTCACATTATAACGAGGCTCTTTCAGTCTAATACTTTTGTAATCACATGAATCGTATCCATAGTGATTCTTTACTATTAATGTAATGGCATGTGGAAGGGATCGCAATGATTTTTTTGTTTCCAGGAATTTAAAACAATTTAATGGTCATTTAAAAAAGATAGTGAAATTCGTTTTCCACAAAGACGTATATCTCTTCGTTGACATCCAATAATGGCAAAACTTTCAAGAACAAGTTTTCATATTGTTCTAAATTTTAGTGTATAATCGGCGGCCCGGAAAAATGATGCAAGAAGCTTTGTCTGACAGCAGTCTTTGAATTGAATAAGGGGCCACTGAACGATTTACTGTTAATTCTTTAGATTGAGGCCGGATCTATAGAACAGTGAACTATGCATGTGATTTATAAGCAATGTTCTTTAGAAGTGTTACATTAGTTGTCCTAGGTTCATTGTCCAATGAAAATGTTGAGTAATGGAATTTAAAGTGCAAAAAAATACCTTGTAAGTCATTTACCAGATGTAAAGATAGCCACATTACTTAAAAAAATAAACAAAAAATTGTTATATTACACCGAACATCAGAATTATTTTGAAAATTGTGTGTAATTTTAAGGAACCTTTGAGCACTTCACATTAAATCGACAATTATTCATATCAAACTGAAAAATATAGGGAATCGCTGAAATTACTATCACAGAAGACATTTGCGCTTAGAGTAATCTTCCCTTGGACAGTTGATTGGTTGGTTGTGTGTTGTTTAACGTCCCTCTCGAGAATTTTTCAATCATATGGAGACGTCACAATGCCAGTGAAGGGCTGCAAAATTTAAGCCTATGCTCGGCGCTTAGGATCTTTGAGCAGGGGGATCTTTATCGCGCCACACCTGATGTGACACGGGGACTCGGTTTTTGTGGTCTCATCCGAACGACAGCCCCATTTAGTCGCCTCTTAGACATGCAAGGGGGTACTGAAGATCTATAAATCTAACCCGGATCCTACGGGACTGGACAGTAAAATAAATTGACTTTCAATATTTGCAACTGAAATCTGTACATGGTATTGCACCAAGTGAAAAGTAAATCTATGATTTGTCTCACATGGTCGTCTTTGTAATGGTAACATTCGCCTTTCTGGCTGAACAAGAGCATGCCATTAAACAAGTGTTTGGGAAGAGTATTCATTCGATCAAAAGATGTAGAGGGTAGTGATTCGTTAAAGATGGTATAATTACCAATGCAATGAAAAGTGAAGATAACGAACAGTGATCAATCTCATAACTCCTATAAGCAATACAAAACAGAGAGTTGGGCAAACACGGACCCCTGGATAGACCAGATGAAATCGTGAAATTACGTCTCGTCTGAGATATCAGGTACATGTATCGATTGTCCAATGAAACAACAAGGAATATTGTATTGAATTGACACCGATAACTTTAATTTTGTAGACAAAATGATTCATCGATTTGAGTAGTGAAGCAATATACATGTATCAGTTTTCTTTCATTTTTGTATTTCTAGTCTATAATGTTAATTACCAGTACAATACTAAATTTACAAACTGGCTGGGCATAAATCCCAGAAAGGCACAATTAGCACGCAATTGGAAAATTATTTTGAAAGGACGTGATTCAGAGCAAAATTGCACCCCAAAACCCCACCCAACTCTGCATGCCCAGCTGTTCATCTGTTTGAATTATTTCTCTACGCAGGGTTTTTGTTTCGAATTCGTCAAGACAGAATCAATATTGAATTTGAAAAATGAGTTTCCTAAGAAAGAAAAGTCTTGACAACTATTGTCCTCCTTTATAAAATTATTGAACGCATTCGTAAATTGGATATGAATTATTAGTATATTTCAAAATGATTATCCATCGATTAACATGTCATAGTACTAGGATATGTATATTATAGAAGTCCGCTGTTTGAGAGAGAGAGAGAGCGAGTCCATTGCTTGCCTTATATTATGAGTTCGAATCAAGAACTTTAAAATTACTTTTGCATATCAACTGCTTGCAAAAAAAAAAAAATCAAAAAAAAAAAAACCTAACAAAATATATTTTATTGATCACCACTGGACCCGTTACGGAAGACCTGCAATAGGTGTATAAATTAAAAACTTCTGAGGGAACATGTTGTAATTTTAAAATATTGTCAGTTTAAATCAAATGTGGTTAAGAACATGCAAATATTATATTTTTATAGCTCCTGAAGGATGACAACTATCTACTTTTCCCCAAATTCTAAATATAATCAATTGGAACTTGTTTTTTTTAATCCTTGACCTTTTCGTGTATATCAGTTTTCTATTGATATATATATGCTTTTGATCAGTGTCTTGGTCAAAGGCCTTTCTAAGATATCCTGGAAATCGACAAAGGAGTGAAAAATCATCAAAAGAACGTTTCCATAAAAACTCGCGTAACTCAGAAACCTTTTCAATATTTTCTACTTATTTCCTGACAGTCTGGATATTTCTGTTGCATAAATCATGATATTGTCAATGCTCTCTCCAATTACTGCTGTAGATGGAAGAAGCATACTTTCCGTGAACCAGTTGTCGGTAACTGTTTCGTCCGTGTACCATCATCAAGCTACAAAGTGTATATCAAGAGACAATATTTACATTAACTGAATCTTTTCTCTCATATTTCTTTTGAAATTGACATTGTTTTCATCATAGACAATGAATAGATGTTGGTTGGATACTACAGTACCTGGCCATAAATGAGTCATCATTTCAATTTTTCACTTTATATATTCATTGAAAAATGCCGTCTTAAAAAAATATTGCAATGTTATTAGTAGTTCATTCTTAAGGATGTAATATCTTTAAATGCAGAATTGTTTTGTAGTTTCGTCACATAATTTCAAAATAAATTTATCTGTATGCGTTGTGGTGATAATCACCCATCAAATGCAAAATTGAAATTTTACGGCACACATTTGGTAAGAAAGTGTAGTATTTTGAGGTTAGAAAATATGCCTTGATGATTTCATAAATTATTCCCAATGATCAATGTATCACAGCTTGCTTAGCTTAGCACCCCCAGAAAAGAAAATTCGAACAATTTTCCATGATTGAGGGGGGAAATTATGGGAATCGGATTGATATTGACCTCACAATATGTATTAATAAAAAGACATTTTTTCAATGAAATATATAGTGAAAAAATGAAATGATGACTTACTTATGGCCACATATTGTAGTTCGATCCGATGTTTTAATAACTCTTGTCCGTGTAATCATTGCCGAATATGAAGCGTTGTCAAGGTCAACGGGTGTATCGGATGTCCGGTTTGTTTCAGTACTTGAATATAGTTTATATTTTAAAAAATTACACACAAGAAAATGCTTTTGTTGTTTTATCCGGTGATGAAGGTAGCAATCAATGCACACAAAAAATATATATTAAACCCGCGTCTGCAATAATAGCTACCTTCACCCAATAAAACAACAAAGAAATTATTTTATTGTTCAAATAACGCTGTCAGTTATTTTCCATTTAAAAAACCAACAACATTCATCAAGAACTACAGTCTTTTCATACATGTAAATCGAGTGGTGTTGCAGTGTGCTTTCTCACCCCTTTTTACGTTACTTAAATAAGGGGCCCATAGGGCATAACGGTCACCAGACTGTGCACACGAGTACTATAATGGCTTGTATTTCTGGTGAGCTCTAAGACCTCAATGGTGTACATGTTTCTTCAGTCTTTTTTACGATATTCAAACAAGAGGCTCATGGGCCTTGATGGTACTTGAGCATGCATGTTTTTGGTCTTTAGAGATCATTGTGTTATTTGTGTGCTTTTCGTGCCAGCGTCAATAGAAAATTGATATTTCACATATAGATGCCTCATGACAAGGATTTGCATATGGTACAAAGAATGGGTTGACCTAGTGACCTTGAACTTTGAATTTTCAAAAATATTTTGCGTTGAACTATGGAAGATAGAGCTTTGATATTTCACAGCTAGATGTCACATGAAGAGAGCTTTCGTTTGGTACTAAGACCTTTGACCTAGACCTACCACTTATTCAGGGTATTTCATATGGGCTCTATCATTTGAACCAAAGGGAGAGAGTGCTTCGATATTTCACATATAGATGTATCTAGACCAGACCGTTTTCATTTGGTACCGAGACTTTTGACCTTTATTTTCACTCTTGACCTGCTTTTCAAAAAAAATTAACTATAGCTGATATTTTTATCCATTAGGCTATAATATTTCAATTATTCAACATTAATCATAAGGCATTATCAACACTAAATTCTGAGTTAACACTTAAATTTAACAACTTGTCAGAATTGTCTGGATTTATATTGTCATTTCAAAGAGTGTTTACCAATCACCTGAATAAATTGGCATTAACTCTACTTTTGGTAATCGTACTTATACTCCAACTGCCCTTTCAAAAGATGAAATTCTTTAAAACCATGCTTCGGTTTTAGGCACATTTGGTATCCCAGTCGGTGGGTCGAATGAATATGAGTTACCGTACCTATACTAGATTCCTAAACGACATAAAACCCTTACAAAGATACATCGTAAGTGCTCTACCAAGCCCCTATCTGTGCTCCTCACGAAAATATTAACAGCTGTGAAGGAGAAACTTTAAACTTACTGTGCGGCTGCATATGCCGGAAGTGGTGTAAATCAAGTGTGGATTCTAAAAAATTCTAAAGAACTTTTAGTAAACTTGAAATCGCAAAACTTTTCTCAGATCAACAACATCAAAACCTATTACTTTTCAACAATTTACACGACCATTCCTCACGATAAATTAAAGACTAGACTTTTTGACATCATAGACAGTTGCTTCTTCAACAAAAATGGAAAACGGAAATATTCGTATCTAGTGATCAGTCATCCTAAAATTAGTTAAACACCACTCTGATTCCACGCACAAGTATTCTGAAGTTGAAATAAAAAATATACTACAGTTCCTCATTAACAATATCTTTGTGGTCTTTGGTGATCAGGTCTTCCAACAGTCTATTGGAATTCCCATGGGCACGAATTGTGCTCCTTTGTTAGCTGACCTGTTTCTATATTCAGAAACTTGTACGTGAGAAGAAAATATCTCTTGCTGTGGCCTTCAATTCGATATTTAGATATATTGACGACGCTTTATCTATTAACAATAATAACTTTCATTCATATGTCGATTCGATCTCTGCGAGCTCGAAATAAAAGACATCACAGAGTGGTCCACTTCTGCTTTATACTTAGATATTTTATTGAAAGTAGATATTAACGGCCAACTAACAACTCAACTTTATGACAAACGGGATGATTTCAGTTTCTCCATCGTCAACTTCCCATATTTATGTAGCAATATTTCATTATAACCTGCAAATGATGTTTACATCTCTCAACTGATTCGATACGCAAGAGCTCGTTCTGCGTATGGTAAGTTTTTGAATCGAAGCAGTCGGCTGACAAACAAGTTGATGGTGCAGGGGTTACAACGGTCTCGTTTGAAATCAGCATTTCGCAAATTCTATGGTCGTTATAACGATCTAGTTTGGCAATACAGCCTATCATTGGGTCAGATGCTGTCTGACGTGTTTCATGCCGATTGTTAGACCGTTCTTGACACACTGATTGTGACTACGGATAATTCCGTTTACCTGATCAAGATATAGGGTTCACGGCGGGTGTGGCCGGTCGACAGGGGTCCTTACTTCTCCTAAGCACCTGATCCTACCTCTGGTGTGTCCAGGGATCCGTGTTTGCCCAACTATATATTTTGTATTGTTTATGGGATTTATGAGATTGATCACTATTCGTTATCTTCACCTTTCATTTTGAACCTACATTTTCTTCCCCGTTCTTTTTTCCTTTAAGTTCTTGTATTTTTTGTATGCCCCCGCCCACCCCAACCTCTAATTCAACATGCTTGGTATAACATTTACAAAAACAAAAGATTTCTTCAGTAGAATCCAAATAAAGTTAAGAACTATAATTTAATTTTAGATATTTCCTTTTTGTGAATGTAATTAATGATTATTGAAAAGACAGCATTTTATATTGAATTCCTAGAAAATCAGAGAGCAAAATAACGGGAAAATCTGTGTTTTGTCGTCTTTTCGTTATTTTGAGGCGAAAAGTTGTTATTATCGTTTTGTCGACTTTTCGTTTTGTCGAAAGGACGACAAATTAGGTCGCTAATTTGCCGGTTTTGTTTGTCGTATTTCCGCCTACATTTTGTCATCTTTTCGCTCTGTCGTCTTTTCGTTATTTCGAGGCGAAAAATCGCTACTTATTGTTTTGTCATATTTTCGTTTTGTTGTCTTTTCGACAAATTGAAAAGTGGCACAAATCAGCCACCATACAATGGGCTGAGTGAATAGCCCCCCCCCCCCCCCCCCCCAGAAGCTATCGACATTTTAACAACGTAAAAGGTGTTGTTGTTTTTTTTACCGAGGCAGCTGCCTCGGTTGCCTCAATGGAAGCTACGCCACTGCATATGAGTGAAAATTTTTCGAGAGGGACGTTAAACAAGATATATATTCAATACAATCAAAATAAAATATTTAGTTCCTCAGAAAGTGAACTAGGGGTGCTCATCTGGTTCTTGTTGTCACCCCCCCCCCCCCCCGCAACGCGGACGGGGACATAGAAATACCGTGTCCGTGCGTCCGTCCGTCCCACTTCACTTTGTGGACGCAACTCCTCAGAAACCGCTCAACGGATTATGTTCATATTTTGTAGGATAGATAATCGCCATGTGTAGTTGATCATATTGCGCCGTCATTTTGATTCGCCATTTTGTACAGGAGTTATGGGACTTTGTTGAATTTGTACATGCTACACTATAGAAACACTTTGTGGACGCAACACCTCAGAAACCGCGAAACGAATTTTGTTAAAATTTTACAGGATTGCTAGTCACCATATGTAGTTGATCATATTGCGCCGTCATTCTGATTCGACAAATTTTTCCGGAGTTATGGGACTTTTGTGCTTCACCTTTTTTTGCCGAGGTGGGGGACATGGCTACGTGTAGCAATCTTGATCTAAATAGATTTATTGGCTTGCACGCTACCAGATTATTCAGGTACTTGTGTCACCTGTAGGTACTTAATGCACCCTCAACTAAAATATCTGCTCCACAAACTCACGTGGTTCAAATATACATCAGTATGCAGTATCATATAAATTTCAGAGAGGTGTTTCCAGGAAATGATGGAATCCTTATTTTACAGTGTATGAACCGAGTTTATAAGCCAGACAGTTTCAATTATAAAATAAGATTCCAAAATCCTATTTGTGAACATAAAAAACGAACTTCTAAGATCCATGATTCACTTTGATGACAGGTGTCTATCTTAAATAACGAAGTTGAATATGAGGTATTTGCTTGCAGCATTGTTTATTATTTCTTGCATATTATCTTAGTAATTGTAATGGAGTAATTTCTCTGTGGGGGACTCATTATGGAGTTTTATATTGGATGCAAAAGTTCACCCTCCTCATCTTTTTTCGCATGATTAGAGTTTAAAGCAACAGAAAATATTCTCAAAGTTATAAAAAAAAAACCCCCCCCCAAAACCCCCTGAGATCTCTGAATTCGGTTTCGAACAATCTATTCAATCAACATCTCAGAATGACACTTTGGAGATCATATTTTTTTCTGGTTGGTAATATATTTTTCTCACCATTCTGTAGAAACTCACGTCATTAGCATTTTTCTTTCTTTTTTTTATTTTGATGTTCTTAACTTGATGATATAGACATCCAAAGGAAACGAGTGAACATTTTAATTTTCTTTACGAACACTTCGTTTTTACCTCAGTAAACTCAGTTGACCTATTGGAATTGAACAGCGCCCCCTGTCGTCCGTTAACAATAAACCATTTTAAACTTCTTCTTGATAACTATCACCCCAATAAAGTATAGTAAATCATCTTTGGGATAAGGGAGACATCAGTTGGACATTTCAGGACTCCTGGGACCTTAGGGGTGGGGCAAATACTGCCTAAAGTTGACCAATTAAAAAAAAGTCTTCTATATAACTAGCACATGTGTAAGAAAAACTAAATAAATAGTGTTGTATAGCAGGAGGACCTCTACCAAAACTGTAAATTTCACGATCCCTGGGGTAGAGATTCTGAATCCGACCCTGGGTTTCTCGAAACAAAAGGCCCATCTAGAAAAAAAATCTTGTTCTGAATATCTAAGCTAAAATTCTAATGTTCAACAACAGTATAAAACAAGATGTGTTCTTAAAACTTCACTGCCTTCAAAAGTGCATACACTGATGAAAGGCTTTAAATGATAGGTGTATTAACATTAAAACATCAAAAGATATGACTAATTTGGACTCATCCTAAAGTCCTAACCCTGGGTTTTGATTGAAATTCACCATTTTTTTGTACATCCTTTTCTGCTATTCCTAAGTATGCATTTAGATTTTATACAGTATCAACAAACTTACACATAAATACTATATACAAAGTTTGGCCCCACCCTGGGGTCAGAACCCTTACTCTGGTGATCATCAAATTTACAATTTTGGTAAAAGACTACCTGCTCTATCCATTTAGTATCAACAGCACTAAAGAAGATGTTATTTAAGTGTTTACACTTAAACACTATATAACAAGTTTGGCCCCACCCTGGGGTCAGAAGCTCTACCCTGGGGATCATGAAATTTACAATGTTGGTAGAGGCTTTCCCGCTCCACATCACTATGCATGAGTATTTCGTACATGTGTGCGGTTCTTGCGAAGAAGATTTACAATGTTGGTAGAGGTTTTCCCGCTCCACATCACTATGCATGAGTTTTTCGTACATGTGTGCGGTTCTTGTGAAGAAGATTTTTGAAAATTGGTCAATTTTGGGCAGTTTTTGTCCCGCCCCTAAGACCCCAGGGGTGAAGGAATCCTGAAATTTACAATTTAATTTCCCTTGTTCCAAATATGTTTCATTCTAAATTTGAAAAGAATTGGAATGATAAATGTCAAGAAGAAGTTAAAAATGTTTATTGTTCACACATTTAATAACTGACCATTTTGGCCCCACCCTGATACCAAAACCCCTACCTCTGGGATAATCAAATTTACAATATTGTTAAAGGACTACCTGGTATTTTTAAATATTCATTTAGTTTTAATAGCACTAAAGAAGATATTATTTAAATGTTTTACACATAAACACTATATACCAAGTTTGGCCCCCACCCTGGGGTCGAACCCCTACCTGGGAATCATGAAATTTACAATTTTCATAGAGGCCTTCCTGTTCTCCATCACCATGCATTTAGTTTTTTTTTTTTTTTTTTTTTTTTTTTTTTTTTTTTTTTTTTACACATGTGCGGTTGTTGAGAAGAAGATTTTTGAACATTGGGTAGTTTTTGCCCAGCCCCTAAGGCCCCAGGGGTGCTAAAGACTTGAAAAATTGATGTCCACCTTGTTCCAAAGATGCTTCATAACAAATATGAAAAGACTTGGATTGATAGTTATCAAGAAGTTAAAAATGTCTATTGTTCACATATGTAATAACTGACCATTTTGGCCCCACCCCGATACCAAAACCCCTACCCCTGGGATAATCAAATTTACAATTTTGTTAAAGGACTACCTGGTCTTTCTAAATATCTATTTAGTTTCAATATAGTATCAATAGCACTAAAGAAGATATTATTTAAGTGTTTTACACATAAACACTATATACCAAGTTTGGCCCCACCCTGGGGTCAGAAACTCTACCCCGGGGATCATGCAATTTACAATTTTGGTAGAGGCCTTCCTGATCTCCATCACCATGCATTTAGTTTGTCTTACACATGTGCGGTTCTTGAGAAGAAGATTTTTGAAAATTGGTCAATTTTTGGCAGTTTTTGCCCCGCCCCTAACGCCACAGGGGTGCTGGAGACAAGAAATTTACAATTGATGTCCCCCTTGTCCCAAAGATGCTTCATACCAAATTTGAAAAGAATTGGACTGGTAGTTATCAAGAAGAAATTAAAAATGTTGAATTGTTAACGGACGACGCACGACGACGGACAACAACCGATTGCAACAGGTCACCTGAGTTTACTTTAAAAGTCGAACTTGGATTTAAGTCTGAGATTTTACTCAAATTTTGACTGCTCAAATAAAAGGAAACTCAAACATAAGTTTGAGATTTTTTTTCGAGAAATCCAAGCCTGGACTCGAACCCATGTCCTCCTGGTCGCCAAGCAACCATTTTGTAATTATCAAAATATGTCCTGAAACTTGCTTTGTTGAATGAACAATTTGAATTTTTTATCGAATGTTCTCTGATGAGATATGTCTTCAAAAGAGATATTGCGAATACTTGATCAAATGTTGTACAAGTTGAAAGGAAAATCATTGTCAAAATAATATATGTACCGGTAATGGGTCGACATTATAACCGGTACTACATATAGTATTATGATGTGATTTGATGATAGTAGTTTATTCATTGCCTGCCCTTGCATATATTTATGTATACTTTTTTGACTTACGAAATGATTTTGTTTGTAACACGCAATTTGACTGGTTGAGAACCATACATTATTTTTCGATAAAACAGCTTGCTACCTAAGGCATAATGACGCCATTAATGCTTGGCTTTATCCTGAAAATATGATTAAAAGCGTATTCTTTAAGTTGTAAATTGATTTATAGGGAATTAATTTAATAATAAAGAATGTTTTTGGGTTATACTATTACTTGGTGCAGATTAGTCTGATAAACTACTGAGTTTGCAATTCATCAGAGTAATCTGCACAAAGTTATTTCATAACCGAATAACCTAATCTAGTTTACTATTAAGTGTATTCCTTATAAAATAAACCAAAGCGTTATCAACTAAAACACGACAGTAATTGTTTGAAATGAATATTATGTACAAAACGGAGAGAATTTGGTACCAACAGTACACAAATCAAATATGCATCTATTATCATATACATGTATGTGGCATAATTTTCAGCGATTCAAAAACCTTCTGACTTGTATCAGGTCTTCAGACTGGTAGCGTACATTTTACAATAAGACTTTCTAATTCTCATTTTCCTTCATTGGTCTCATTCAAAGAATGCTATGAAAGTATATGAATACACCAGGAAATCGACGAACCACTCATAAAAGATATTAAATACACGTTCGACTTGCACAAAAGCATTCAATCATTTCCTCCTATTTTATCCTTAAGCTAGTAGAACCTTTCTATTTCGACAGTTCAATTAGTTATGCTCACGTGAGTGTTAAAATATATAAGTGTTCGATTACTAAACTAACGGATTTCCTCGTATCTAATGTCGCAGAATGACACCCACAGAATACATGTAAATTCATTGTTAATGGAAAGACAAATATCGTTGTATATCATTACACTAAGGCTTCAATGTTTGCTTTGTTTTATCATTTATGTATAAGGAAATTCCTTCTCGCTACTTCTATCTCAACTGCTTTGATGTATCTTGTATGAATTTTTCTGACACTCGTTCACCAGATCCAACAACAACCATAGTTATCTTGTCAACTGTATCATTTTCTCCAGCATTTGAATCTGTTCTGGAATCTTCACTTTTCAAATCTTTTTGCAGTTTTGAATGTTCCTGTGTATACGATTATTTGTTCATCCCTCGCATACGGGAGTTGGTAGGTTGTACGACAGGATACATTAACGGAACTCCTCTAGATTAATGTCAGTTTCCTTTTATCGAAGTATGTTTTTTATCAATAAGGTTTGACATATACATTTATCAATTTTACCACTCCTGTTTCCTTCTAACAAAGTTAGATATCAACCTTCTCTTACATTCTTAAAACTCATTGCCTATGGAACTGTTCTAGAACGGTAATTTTCATACGAAAATCAGTTCTTTTAAGTATTTTGTCATCGATGTCTGTTGGTCATTTTAAACCAGGTGAGTTTTGTAAGCGAGAGGTGATGTTTGCTTCTACATATCGTATATAGATTCAGTCTTCCTGTATTTGAATAAGAATGCATGTAATATGTATTTAGATACACCTATTCAAAACCGGGACTTTTAATAGAATTGTTGGGTTACGATCAGAAAGACATCTGTTTAATCAACATTATTGATGTATCACCTGAATACCTATATCAATTGTAGGGTACTACTAAAGTATAAATTCATCTGACCTCGAATTTGATCATTATTCGTAATGTAAAAAGGAGGAAATGTAAAGCTGAGTAACACACTCTTTGGTTACATGTACCATCTAAAATCAACACTTATAAGATAAAACCAACATCTAAAATCAACACTTATAAAATAAAACCAACATCTAAAATCTACACTGATAAGGTAAAACCAACATCTAAAATCTACACTGATAAGTAAAAACCAACATCTAAAATCTACACTTATAAAATAAAACCAACATCTAAATTCTACACTGATAAGGTAAAACCAACATCTAAAATCTACACTGATAAGTAAAAACCAACATCTAAAATCTACACTGATAAGTAAAAACCAACATCTAAAATCTACACTGATAAGTAAAAACCAACATCTAAAATCTACACTGATAAGATAAAACCAACATCTAAAATCAACACTTATAAAATAAAACCAACATCTAAAATCTACATTGATAAGGTAAAATCAGCATCTAAAATCTACACTGATAAGTAAAAACCAACATCTAAAATCAACACTTATAAAATAAAACAACATCTAAAATTTACACTGATAAGGTAAAACCAACATCTAAAATCTACACTGATAAGTAAAAACCAACATCTAAAATCTACACTGATAAGTAAAAACCAACATCTAAAATCTACACTGATAAGTAAAAACCAACATCTAAAATCTACACTTATAAAATAAAACCAACATCTAAAATCTACACTGATAAGGTAAAACCAACATCTAAAATCTAAACTTATAAAGTAAAACCAACATCTAAAATCTACACTGATAAGATAAAACCAACATCTAAAATCTATACTGATAAGGTAAAACCAACATCTAAAATCTACACTGATAAGTAAAAACCAACATCTAAAATCTACACTGATAAGGTAAAACCAACATCTAAAATCTACACTGATAAGTAAAAACCAACATCTAAAATCTACACTGATAAGTAAAAACCAACATCTAAAATCTACACTGATAAGATAAAACCAACATCTAAAATCAACACTTATAAAATAAAACCAACATCTAAAATCTACACTGATAAGGTAAAACCAACATCTAAAATCTACACTGATAAGATAAAACCAACATCTAAAATCTAAACTTATAAAGTAAAAGCAACATCTAAAATCTACACTGATAAGATAAAACCAACATCTAAAATCTATACTGATAAGGTAAAACCAACATCTAAAACCTACACTGATAAGTAAAAACCAACATCTAAAATCAACACTTATAGGGAAAAACCAACATCTAAAATCTATACTGATAAGGTAAAACCAACGTCTAAAATCTACACTGATAAGGAAAAACCAACATCTAAAATCTATACTAATAAGATAAAACCAACATCTAAAATCTATACTGATAAGTAAAAACCAACATCTAAAATCTACACTTATGAGATAAAACAAACATCTACATCCTACACTGATAAGTAAAAACCAACATCTAAAATCTACACTGATAAGTAAAAACCAACATCTAAAATCTACACTTATGAGATAAAACCAACATCTAAAATCTAAACTTATAAAGTAAAAGCAACATCTAAAATCTACACTTATAAAATAAAACCAACATCTAAAATCTATACTGATAAGGTAATACCAACATCTAAAATCTACACTGATAAGGTAAAAACGAACATCTAAAATCAACACTTATAGGGGAAAACCAACATCTAAAATCTACACTTATAAGGAAAAACCAACATCTAAAATCTACACTGATAAGTAAAAACCAACATCTAAAATCTACACTTATAAGGAAAAACCAACATCTAAAATCTACACTGATAAAATAAAACCAACATCTACATGCTACACTGATAAGTAAAACCCAACATCTAAAATCAACACCTATAAAATAAAACAACATCTAAAATCTACACTGATAAGGTAAAACCAACATCTAAAATCTACACTGATAAGTAAAAACCAACATCTAAAATCTACACTGATAAGTAAAAACCAACATCTAAAATCTACACTTATAAAATAAAACCAACATCTAAAATCTACACTGCTAAGGTAAAACCAACATCTAAAATCTACACTGATAAGTAAAAACCAACATCTAAAATCTACACTGATAAGATAAAACCAACATCTAAAATCTAAACTTATAAAGTAAAACCAACATCTAAAATCTACACTAATAAGATAAAATCAACATCTAAAATCTACACTGATAAGATAAAACCAACATCTAAAATCTACACTGATAAGATAAAACCAACATCTAAAATCTACACTGATAAGATAAAACCAACATCTAAAATCTAAACTTATAAAGTAAAACCAACATCTAAAATCTACACTGATAAGATAAAACCAACATCTAAAATCTATACTGATAAGGTAAAACCAACATCTAAAATCTACACTGATAAGTAAAAACCAACATCTAAAATCAACACTTATAAAATAAAACCAACATCTAAAATCTATACTGATAAGGTAAAACCAACATCTAAAATCTACACTGATAAGTAAAAACCAACATCTAAAATCTACACTGATAAGGTAAAACCAACATCTAAAATCTACACTGATAAGTAAAAACCAACATCTAAAATCTACACTGATAAGTAAAAACCAACATCTAAAATCTACAGTGATAAGATAAAACCAACATCTAAAATCAACACTTATAAAATAAAACCAACATCTAAAATCTACACTGATAAGGTAAAACCAACATCTAAAATCTACACTGATAAGATAAAACCAACATCTAAAATCTAAACTTATAAAGTAAAACCAACATCTAAAATCTACACTGATAAGATAAAACCAACATCTAAAATCTACACTGATAAGATAAAACCAACATCTAAAATCTAAACTTATAAAGTAAAAGAAACATCTAAAATCTACACTGATAAGATAAAACCAACATCTAAAATCTATACTGATAAGGTAAAACCAACATCTAAAATCTACACTGATAAGTAAAAACCAACATCTAAAATCAACACTTATAGGGAAAAACCAACATCTAAAATCTATACTGATAAGGTAAAACCAACATCTAAAATCTACACTGATAAGTAAAAACCAACATCTAAAATCAACACTTATAGGGAAAAACCAACATCTAAAATCTATACCGATAAGGTAAAACCAACATCTAAAATCTACACTGATAAGGAAAAACCAACATCTAAAATCTATACTAATAAGGTAAAACCAACATCTAAAATCTAAACTGATAAGTAAAAACCAACATCTAAAATCTACACTTATGAGATAAAACCAACATCTACATTCTACACTGATAAGTAAAAACCAACATCTAAAATCTACACTGATAAGTAAAAACCAACATCTAAAATCTACACTTATGAGATAAAACCAACATCTAAAATCTAAACTTATAAAGTAAAACCAACATCTAAAATCTACACTTATAAAATAAAACCAACATCTAAAATCTATACTGATAAGGTAATACCAACATCTAAAATCTACACTGATAAGGTAAAAACGAACATCTAAAATCAACACTTATAGGGGAAAACCAACATCTAAAATCTACACTTATAAGGAAAAACCAACATCTACATTCTACACTGATAAGTAAAAACCAACATCTAAAATCTACACTTATAAGGAAAAACCAACATCTAAAATCTACACTGATAAAATAAAACCAACATCTACATGCTACACTGATAAGTAAAACCCAACATCTAAAATCTACACTTATAAAATAAAACCAACATTTAAAATCTACACTGATAAGATAAAACCAACATCTAAAATCAACACATATAAAGTAAAACCACCATCTAAAATCTACACTGATAAGGTAAAACCAACATCTAAAATCTACACTTATAAGGAAAAACCAACATCTAAAATCTACACTGATAAGGCAAAACCAACATCTACACTTATAAGGTAATAAAACCAATGTTATGAATTGCCCCAATGAAAGATGAATGAATGAAAAGACCTGAAAATACCAGATAATATAAAACATTTCCCAAAAAATTGGTCTAAAGTAAATGAACAACATCCGAGAAAATCTACAAACGAAATTCGTGTACAGACTGACGTCGTTTTGTGTGTGTTGGGGGGGGGGGGGGGGGGTAAACAGTATCACCAGCAAAATTCAGTTTGCCAGTACTCATATGCATGCGTTTGTTTTCAAATAACACGTATGGGCGATAACAACAACAATAAATACTAAACAAAACAGTTTAACAAAATGTACCATAAAACAACTATAAAATCACGTAAATGCGGATTCATGTACTGAAGTACTGTAAATCACAATCATAAAAAGTCAAGAACTTTGATTATTTCTGACTGTGTTGACTCGTGTATTCTTTTGCTGCCGGTTAGATAGCTTTTCGCCAAAATTTCACTCGCCAAATATCCACCCAATTGTCACAGTAGTTGCAAGAGAGATAACTCTTCCTTGTCCGCCAAAATTTATTCCGCTAAAATTATTAACATACCTTTGAGTCAGCAAATCGCTAAAATTTAGACTCGCAGATAAAAACCACTAAACGGTATGCGAAAAGCCATGAATCTAAAGAGTTTTTAAAATCCAATTTTCTCTGAACATGTTTGATTGACGTCTGTTTTATGGTATTTTTTTTTTTAATTTTCTTAAACATGACGAACTATTATGTAATATATTGTAAATGCAGGTCTCCAAAAACTGCATACGACATCAAATCACTAATTCTCACGAAAGTAAACGATTCTACATTATTGAAATGACACGAAGAAAGGTCACACTGAATTTCAATATTATATAACTAAACATTCAGGCACCTATTTTCTGAGATCTGCTGTCATGGAAAACTAAGCAATAGTGAGGTTTTTTTTGTTTGCTTCTTTATTATTTTCAAAGAGTAATTGCACCTAAAGATGTGTTCATCTCTCCAATTTCCGATGGTTACTAGTAAGCGTTTATCGAAAGAGACAATGCGCGTATCGCCTTCAGTCAATTTTTGATCGATTCACAAACGCTGGCACTCCAATGCCATCTAGTGTTGACTATTACGAAAGCAAACTAGCTGCATCATCAACTTCAGGGAACTAGTTATTTCAAAACGAGTTCATTTGTGATCATAAAAGTATACTGTCTTCTTGAATCTATATCTTCTTCCTTTTATCAAGTTTGTGCATATAGAACTTTTTCTTTATTTTACTAGTATAACAGTATGTTAAAATTGTCAATACCACATTTCATGTAAATATCAGTTAACACGCATGCCACGTCAAACGTTGCAATATTTAATTTTTTCCACCTATATTGTATATTGTTCATTTGAATTGAACCGGTCGCGGTAGCGCAGTCGTTCGAGCGTTCGCTTCGTAACCGGAAGGTCGTGAGTTCGAGCCTTGCTCGTGCCAATCCTAAGACGTTGAAATTGAAATAGGTAGTGATTTTCTCCTTCGCCAACCGCTTGGGATTTAGAAGTGAGAATCACGAGTCTTTCGAGAATCACGAGTCTTTCGGATATGACCTTAATATCGGAGGTCCTGTGTCGCGGCAGGTGTTGGCACGATGAAGAACTCTCACTTCTACGGCCCTGAGTGTTACACATAGGCCTATATTTGTGGTACTTCACCTAGGCTACAGCTGGTGATGTCTCAATATGAGTAAAATATTCTCGAAGGAACGTAAAACAATCAATCATTTGTATTGTATATTTATGTCTCCCCTCTTTCAGGAGTTTAAAATCCGCATTGATGGTGTCCGTAGTTACAAAAGATACAGTACCGTACTAAAATGCTGTCATACTCCAAAGAAGGATATTTAATCAAAATCATCATCAGAATTTGTTTCACAGGCAGCATCTTGTGTATCAGACATTAAGCGGTTTTTAACACACACATAATTACACTGATACCTGGAGTACCTAAGGTATAAAATGACACTGCATATATGCTCGCAACATCCAACAGCACGTGCTCCGCATTTCCATTGACATATTAACTGATGTGAATGAGAAATCTCACATGTTATGTGGTGTAAATCAAATGTGGAATGGCGTTTTCTGTATAGTGCAGTATTAATGCTTTGATTTGGATTCAGTTTCCCCCCACCAAATGTTTTGAACAGGCTTCTACAACCTACTGGTAGATTTCCCAGCAAATCCAAATGGGACAGAAACAGGCACTTGATTTGCTTTTGTTTTTTTGTACTGTGCCTTTTAGACAGTCGGGACTGGTTGCATATATGGCTTTTGTCGTGGTCTCTTCATGTGACTTCTTAAGCATTGTTAAAATTGTTCTCTTTAACTTTCCTTTAAAACAACATCCATACTTCACAGGAGGCCCCATACTTGTTTACATTTATTCACTAGCTGCATGTTGGAATCAATTACGTGTGATCGGCATTAAGACTGGATGCTATGAGTAAAACTTGCCAGAGACTAATAATTATGGAAAGTCCAATATTTCATAAGAAAAAAATAGGTAGGAAATTGGTATTCGAACTACAGATATGCAATCTGGGCCTGTCCAAAACTTCATTGAGACTGCCGCTATACCACCACGGCTATCCATCCCATGATGAACTTAAGAATTTCAAGCTATCTTAAGTCACCCATCGTGGACATGGAAATTGTCTTGGTTATACGACAAAAGTTACACACAAGAGGTAAGTTTTTTCATTGAGTGGTTCAAGTCTCCATACTTTTATTTACAAAACATATAACACCTGAACCTGTACTAACATATTTACCTCAGTTCACAGTGAAGACCTGGCCCACTCCCTATGAAACTCTGCTTGGAAAAGTCAAATTTACGGTTATTGTGTGCGTTTTACGCGTATACGTGATTTTAAATAGGATTTTTTCAATGTTCCTTTGAAATGGGCACATTGAAAAAGCATTTTGGGAAACTATGGATTGATTGTTTTAACTAAAATGCAATTTTTTCTTTTTCTGGAGAGTTTCAATTTCAACTTCGATAATTGTCCTTCTTTGGGTTCTCGGCTCGATAAAATCACCCATAATCTTTTAGGCAGTTATTTACATACTGCTTTTGACTAAGGATGACTCCATTTAAGGGCTCACGGCGAGAGTGACTGGTCAACAGGAAATACTTACACCTCCTAGGCACCAGATCCTACCTCCGGTGTGTCCAGGTATCCGTGTTTGTCTTACTCTCAAGGATTCTCTTGTTAGAGTTTATGAGATTATACAATATTCGCTATCCCCCGTGTTTATCTTATTCTCGAGTTTGTATTCTTTATAGGAGTTTAAGAGATTTATCACTGTTCGTATCAACTCTCCCTGTATCTGTATCACCCGCCATCTAGATTCAAATTGCATAGCCGAAATCTTATTTTTCTCTGTCACTTATTTATAAAGTAAATTAATGTAACTCAATTCAATCCCATTCTTGAATGATTTTGTCCCGGAATTTTTCCATTACACAAAGGCAGCATTCTGTTTACCAGCATGAAATATGGTGTAGAATTCTTCCGTTAGCAACCGATATTTTTATTCGACCTCATATAAATCTTTAAAGATTTATGGATAGAACTAACTTGATTGGTGTGATCGGTCAAGCAACTGTTGAAGTGAAAACGTCCACTTTAGTATGTCTCTCCGATAAATCTAAAATTTCGTCTCTTGTACAACCCTCTAGCCTTTTCTCATCAGATTCGTCATTGCTGAATACAATGACACCAGAAGTAGTAAATAATAACTGCAGACTACGATACTCACACCAGAATCAAAATAAAGTGTCCCAGTTCTATAACAGTGTAAATATATTGAAACATACAGAACAGCTTCGCACGTGTCATTGTAAATATCTAATTAGTAGAAATGTGAGTTAAAGGTAACTCCACCTTCAGGTGACGTCATAGGATTTTACAATTCTAATCAAAGTTTGTGCATCATAGAAATCTTTTGTAGGAATTTTATTCACTGCATACAATAAAAAGGTAAACTAATTGATACCGAAAAGGTTTATAATTTTAAAAATAATCAATAGAATGTTGTCCGGGGCAGTAAGTCCTACACTGGTATTTCCTCTATTGTAGGTCTATTATACATATAGTTGCCATCTAAGCCGATTTTGTCGGGTTACACCAGATTTTGCGACCCGTAACACGATTAGGTTTTACGACCTGGCGGGTCATACCTTTCCCCCGATTTCCGGGTTTGACTTTGTAAATTAGTTCGCGCGTGTTATTTCCAATTTGCAACACAAGCTTGGATCTTCGTAAACGATACCGATGGTCATGTACATGTACGTTACAGATAAATTATCAAAGCAGGTGTTAACAGTTATCTTAGAGTTGTTTTGACAAATCGGGGATTGAATTCCTTATGTAGAATGGCTTCCACCAGGATCCTTACCAGGGCCAGCAGAAACGCAACAAAAAAATAAATAAATAAATAAATAAAAAAAAAACAAAAACAAAAAAACGATCGATACTTAATATGTACCTACCAACAAATCTAGGAAAACGACTTTTCATGGGTAAGAAAAGTTATTGAGGACTGCATGATGCTTATTGTGCATTAACTCGCACTTGTCTATTGGGTCTGGAGCTAAACATGATCTGACAAAACATGCCAAAATTCAATATCATGTAAAAAATACTATGGTCATCTAATCACTGTCATGTAGAGAAAATACACACTGGATTCAGATTTGAGCTAAACAATGAAACCGTAGATACCCTCTTATCATGTAAATTTATTGTCCATCTCCACCAGTCTTGAAAAATTCAAAATGTGCCACTATCAGTCACAATGCTTCGCTTCAATAAAATAGTACATAATACACTCATTTAAACACTTATAACACATGTGATCCTAATAAATATGTCGTTACGGATTATGACAAGATTTTGTGCTTTCCTATATTTACATGTTGAAGGTTGGCAGCTATGATTATACAACCATTTCCCTGATACGCACAATCAGTTTTGTAGACAAGTATTGGGTGTTCATAAGAAAGCATATTCAGCTTTTGAAGTTATTTTCCCCACAACTTGGTAGATTTCCTCTATCCTACAATTTGTTAAGCAATATGCTGAATTATATTACATATACATTAAGGTTTTCAATCTCCTTTTTAGCTCTTCTGAGCCGAAGGCTCAAAGAGCTAATCATATGGCCATATGTCTGGCGTGCGGTGTGCGTCAACTTTTTTGAAAAGGGGCTATATCTCAAGAACCCCTTGGCCGATTTTTGTCAACTTTGTCACAGGGAATCCTTGGCCCAAGGGCTTTCATTTGTACTAAAACTAGGGTTGTGACTCTTTAACAAGGGGAGATAATTAGGAAAATGCAAACAAAAGTAGTGGTACTACTTTTTGAATTTTGCAGACATTCAAATTTCACATTTTCAATTTTAGATGCATATTTTGGACACTATGAAAGCTATGATCATCAAACTTTGTCAGTTGATGCATTTTGAGTCTTCATAGTTTGTTGACCAAAAAGTAGGTCACCGTGACCTACTTTTGGAATTTGACGACTATATTTTATTATTTCAGATACTAGTTGACTTACAATTATCAAACTTTGTCAGTTGATGCATGTTGAGTCTTCAGAGTGTGTTGACTAAAAAGTAGGTCACCGTGACCTTTTTTGGATTTTGACGGCTATATTTGAATATTTCAGATACTATTTGACTTACAATCATCAAACTTTGTCAGTTGATGCATCTTGAGTCTTTGGAGTGTGTCGACCAAAAAGTATGTCACTGTGGCCTTCTTTTGGAATTGACGGCTATATTTGAATACTATTTGACTTGTCAGTTGATGCATCTTGGGTCTTCAGTGTGTCGACCAAAAGTAGGTCATCGTGACCTACTTTTGGACAGTCACATTTAAATTTTCAGGTACTATTTGACTTAACATCATCAAACTTTGTTAATTGATGAATCTTGGTTAGTGAGAATTTTAGCCTGTTCTACAATGTATCAGAAGAGCGATTCTAGGCCCACGGGCCTCTTGTTTACAGATGTATGAATATTCTTGAATCCCAACTTTTGGTACGAGGTGGAACAAATCTGTTTACCTTTTTTATGATTTACATTTTCATGATGCACCTTGGGGCCCATTATTCGGCATTAAACTATCTGTATATCTATAAAGTGGCATTTTTTTTAACTATTGAGATTAAAATATTGTCATTTTAACCAGTTTCAACGAAAAAGTGCTATTTTCTGATGTTGACATACATATCGGACATCTTTAAAAAGATGACAACATACATTGCCTTTGAATACTGATTAAATTAAACTATATTGTAAGTAGAAATTGCAAGAGCTTGTTCTACGTATGGTAAGTTTTTAAATTGAGGCAAGCTACTGACAATTAAGTTGATGGTACAGGGGTTTCAACAGTCTCGTTAGAAGTCAGCATTTCGCAAATTCTATGGTCGTTATAACGATCTAGTTCGTCAATACTACCTATCATTAAGTCAAATGCTGTCTCACGTGTTTCATACCGATTGTTAGGTCGTTCTTGGCATACTGTTTTTGACTGCGGATAACTCCGTTTACCTGATCAGGATATAGGGCTCACGACGGGTGTGACCGGTCGACAGAGGATGCTTACTTCTCCTAGGCACTTGATCCCACCTCTGGTATGTCCAGGGGTCCGTGTTTGCCCAACTCTCTATTTTGTATTGCTTATAGGAGTTATGAGATTGATCACTGTTCGTTATCTTCACCTTTCATCAATACAATTTTGCAATAGTGGAAGTATGTAGTTACTTAAAGAAGGTGTCGTATGTATTATATACAACTGTATAATCATTATATTTCGTGGTGCCTTAATAATGAGATACACATCACACGAACTTACAATTTTGATGAAATAAAAACCAATGTTTCAACGTTCAGAAACCATGTCAGCAAAATAACATCGCCAATGCGTTGGCTCTTTCAAAGGATGTCATGCACTACAGAAATAGCGTTTCCCCTCCTTTTGAAGATAATTAAGTTCCTCCGACCATCATTCTGAAGAATTTATTTCAATGTCAGTAATTATGAACAGGAAATGAAAAAGCAAAATACTTAAATAGCTGACTAATTAGGTAACGGTTCGACATTTAATGTATTTTTTGGCGTTGGTGTGAATCTACAAAAGAAGTCTAACAAATTTCCTATCGTTTACAAGTTATGAAATAGAGGATGAATTCTTCAGACCGCATAGATCCTCCTCGAAATTTTTCCACCTTGATTTACCAATATTTGTGCGTGCGTGACATACATGTATTAGGTTTACTTTAGTAAAATTTACCTGCTTGTGTTAAAGTTTATATCAGTTGTTGTCTTCGAGGGTCATGTATATTACTCCATGTTGTATTAACATATTAGAAATATTCCACTGATGATGCTAGTATAATTGTCATCAGTAGTTGCTACAGCACATTTGTAAAAGAAACTAAGATTTCTGTAAAAATTCCTTTTTAAAAACGCTATATTGCCATTGTCAACTCTACAACTCTGTGGCATTTTATCATATTTGGCTGGTCGTCTGCAATTGATCTTATATCGACTGATCGAGATGCATTTCATTGAGAAACGAGTCACGTGTACCTTTATTTTTGCCAATTATGGTATACTACTTTCTAAAGCTATGTGACACAAAGATCAATTTAATTTTTGATTTCAAACCTAATTATGAACTACATTTCCGAACTCGGTATATAGAAATAATCACAACCTACTGTATTGTGCCTTTAGACAGTGATTTGGTACCGAATCGAAAGTTGGTAAGTCCTCAGAAGATTAACCCATAAAAGTACGAGCGAACACAAATGTCGATAAATTTCATATTCTTCTCACTAATTAGTTTTTTTTCGTTCCATTTTGTGGCAGTTTAATTTCTACCATCGATATGTTAGCAATTTGATTAAGAGAGACCAAGCACTCAGACGTAATCGATGCAGATTTTCATATATCGTACAGTAAATGTTTCGTAGTTCGGATTGTAATATTTGCTACTTGATTTGACAATTTTGAGCGAGAATGATCCAATTATGCGGGTTTTCTGAGTAATTCTGACTGATATAGGTCAATCATCCTTTAATTGGTAACTAAATGAGATATTCGAATGAACAAAAATGTGATTGTATGACAGCTCTTTTTAGATTGGACAGGGGTCCGTGTTTTTCATGCTATCGATTTTGTATTCTATGTAGGATTTATGAGATTGATCACTGTTCGTTATATTCACCTTTTTCATTAATGCTGCCTTTTGAGATAATTTGTCTAGACTTAAAAATTTTCCCTTTGACACAATACGCCTTCGAAGAAATTAAAGAAAACCTACATGTACATATAATTCTGCACATGTTACAAAAGCGTGACGTAAGACAATGCAAGTGTGACGATTTAGATGTTGACTAGGCTTGAAATACGTACGTACTGCATACACAACATGTCTTTTTTCGGAAGACATTTAAAATCGTATGAAGTCAATATTTTGAGGTTTCACATGTTTACCTTTCAAAGTTCTATGTAATTTATTATACCCGCCATTTTGTCAGTGTCGAAGATAATACGTTTTCTACAATTTCACTGGTTAAGAGGCTTAATTCTGGTCTATTAGATTGAGCGTTTATCTTTAGTATCCCATTGGTTTATCAGCCCTATATAAGGAGCTACATACACAGATTTACTCACTCTGCTAGGGCCAAGAACGGGGGTTCGTACTTTTCACATGTTTATATTTAGCCTTGTCCTAGATTACTTTAAGGTGTATGGAATACCGCTAGCTATAACACTGTGTATTTATCACAGTGTATGGAAGCTTGTTAGTGTCATAACTTCAGATTTTCTTATTATTTCAATACTTGTTTACTTTTTCGTAATTCTGGTCATGTATTTTGGGCAAATCTTTTCTGGTTATAACTCATTCATTTTCATCGAAGAACTTATTATTTGTTATAATATACTCTACAACCATATTTACATGTACTATTGGTAAGATAAATGTAAACTTTACAGGTCTTTCCATTTCACAAAAGGTGTTGAACATACTCTGGGAATCACAACCGAACCTGGGTACAACACAGAAACAATTTGTTCCATGATTTATGCATCCTAACAAGTCAAAGTTTTGTGATTACGTTCTCCACACAAGAGTACGTAATCACAAAACCTTGACTTGTGAGGTTGTGAATTATATAGTATAATAAGTCCTTCTGATTCCAAGTACATGTACTACTTATGCTTTGGGAGAAGCTAGACTTATTCCAGTCCTAGCATATTCTGTTCCCGTTACAAACTTTTTTTTTCCTGTATTTTTTTTTTTTTTTTTTTTTTTAGAATTGCCGTTATCAAAAACTTGACGTCACACTTCGTAACCACAGCACAGGATAAAGTTTGTATCAGTTTAATATGTATACGGTGTGACCGTTGGACCGAGCGAAGCATGTAATGGTCATTGGAGTGTCGCAAGTGGTAATCATAATTCCGTGAAGTACAGTAGATTATGATTCATTTAAAAATATATATTTTGAATGAAAATTTCCTTGCGCTAAAGACCCAGTAACATCTCAATATTAAAGGGGTTTATATGGGGACAACAGTTTTACAGGATCCGCCTATTCATTGAACGCGGGAAATAAAACGAAAGGCGAAGTAAACTGTGCATTGTGACGTCACATTTAGTCTCGACTTTATTCTCTTTTTCAAAGCAAACAATTATAAACAACAATAAAACATTCCGTATGCAATGAAAAACTAAACAAAATTAACCAATAAATTCAAAATGGCAAAAAAGTAACCGTAATTTTATCGTATATTCTTATTCAAAGAAACTCATGAACTCGTTCATCTATTTAGTCGTAATATGTATACGGTGTGACCGTTAGACCGAGCGAAGCATGTACGTAATGGTCATTGGAGTGTCCCAAGTGGTAATCATAATTCCGTTAAGTACGGTATATTATGATTCATTTAAAAATATATATTTTGAATGAAATTTCCTTGCGCTAAACACCCAGTAACATCTCAATATTAAAGGAGTTTATATGGGGACAACAGTTTTACATGATCCACCTATTCATTGAACGCGGGAAATAAAACGCAAGGCGACGTAAACTGTGCATTGTGACGTCACATTTAGCCTCGACTTTTTTCTCTTTTTCAAAGCAAACAATTATAAACAACAATAATACATTCCGTATGCAATGAAAAAGGCCGTTAAAACTAAACAAAATTAACCAATAAATTCAAAATGGTAAAAAAGTAACCGTAATTTTATCGTATATTCTTATTCAAAGAAACTCACGAACTCGTTCATCTATTTAGTCGTATTACGATTTTATATGTATTTATTTGCTAAAACCTGTTACAATTATAATTATACTTTTCACTTTGAACAAACTGAGTGTTTAAATTACGAATTGCACGTTAGAGTCTTCTATTATTGGCATTCAAAATAAAACACGAATAACTGTTGAAGCAGGTAATGAAAAAATAAATGGCGGCGCCCATATGGATCACGAAAATTTTAGTGAACGTATATAGAGATTATCTCTTTTTCTTTTGCTGATTTTGACTTTTTTCTTTTACATACGTGTTACCTTTAGAGCCTTGCTTCGCGGACGGGCCTTCGGCCCGTCCGAGCTTCGCTCGGTATTACGGTTTTATATGTATTTATGTGCTAAAACCTGTTATAATGATAATGATAGCGAGCGGCGCTGGCTCGTACTGCGAGCTCTAATGACTAGAGCGCGGGAAATAATCCGAGCTAAATCTCAACCTCTAACAAGAATTTTTTTTTGACGCCAATCCCAGAAGTCCCTCGTACAAAATGACGGATGGTTCGATTCGTAAAATAATAATAAAAAAAATCTTTGAAGTATTACAAACCTTTCTTATTTGAAAGGAAAGGATGACAATCATATTCTTCCTCCTTTCTTTTTATTTTTAAAATATTGTCTAAAGAAATGTAAACAGTCACGTCACAACTACCAGGCTACGTCACAACATGCAACACGCTCGTTGCATTTCCCGCTAAACTGGTTCCTACATTGGCGAGAAGAGCAACACAGTAATCCTACGTATTGACAGTGAACCAGATCAGTTTTCCTTATTTTCAATATAAATTTTTTGAAAATGTATTCAGATATGCTGCGCTCGCCCCAACGGTCACACCGTAATCATATTACTATTCACTTTGAACAAACTGAGTGTTTAAATTACGAATTGCACGTCAGAGTCTTCTATTATTGGCATTCAAAATAAAACACGAATAACTGTTGAAACAGGTAATAAAAAAATAAATGGCGGCGCCCATATGGATCACGAAAATTTCAGTGAACGTATATAGAGATTATCTCTTTTTATTTTGCTGATTTTGACTATTTTCTTTTACATACGTGTTACCTTTAGAGCCTTGCTTCGCGGACGGGGCTCGGTATAAATTATGTGAAATGTTCCAAACCACATTATTTGATAATCAGCATAATTTCTTATAAATTAATTTTTACATTTACAAAATGTGTTCCATATGTAATGTTAACTCAAAAAAGTCGTGTATCAATTCTTAATGGGGAAAAAAAATCGCCATATGCATGTTACGTGATTCATTTGTAGCATCATAAGCGCCGCTACTCGATAGAGCGTCAATGCTACGGCCCTGAGCGCCATGAATCAAAGAAGGTGTTACACAGAAGTGGTAATTTTCCCTAATCGGAGCTTTGTGCCTGGTATTTAAACACCAGTGACGTAGAACGTACCTTCATTCCTATATTTGAACTCTTATTGCGTATTTGCCATTTACATACCTGTGGGATTCCCCAGTACTAAGGGCAAGCCTAAAATATTTTATGTGTCCGTACATAGTCTAACATAATTTTTGAAATCGTGAAAATTAAATTGTTTTAATTTTCTGAATATTAGACACAATGTATTGGGTTACGAGTGTATCAAATATTTAATATTCTATAATACTACAGTCTAAACGCTCTTATACCCGTATACATTATTTTCTACAACCATCTGTATATAACTCTGAACACAAAACAAAATATGGGAAGTTTAATACGCATTGATGAAGTTCAACAAAATTCCAAGTACATGCACCTTAAAACATTGATTAGCATAGCATTTTTTCTACTGGAATATATCTTGTCTTATCCATTCAAACTGTTTAATAGTTATTTACCTTGTTTGACATTTTTCTTTCAAAGCTTTAAAACCTGCGAATTCTCGTTAACAGCCTTGACTTTTAAAACACAGGTATCACATGCTGTGTTCGGCGTGTTTGTTGCGACTCCCATTCACAAACTAAACAGTGTCTAGGTTGGAATTTTATTTCAAACCCGGCACATTGCAAGTGTGTTTCAATTAAGAAAAAAATCTTCATGGAAAATGTAATATTGAAAAAAAAATATTGTGTCCGTGTGGGATTCGAACTCGGTCTTTAAAAAAGGTAACGTGTTTACACTTTAAAGACTACGACCTTATCCATTGAACCAAGTACCAAGTAGCAATAGAGTTTAAGTACCAATGGAAAATCAATGTACAGGTGAAGTTGAAAATGATATTCGTGAAATCGTTTCGATTTCTTTAAATTTACAAAAAAAATGCCCTCGTGAAACAAAATTTCAAAACGACAGTTTTTTTTTAGTGGAAAACTCGAAGAACATGTTCATGCTAAATTAATTTTGTTTCACGGAGGCAGTTTTTCTGGAATTCGTGGATACCCCTCTATTTTAACGCTAAAAATCATATAAATCGCTTATTGCTTGATTTAAACTCAAATTATTTTGGCTAATTCTTGTTAATACACGTCTTTTAAACTTATTTTCAAAAATGTTTGAATCAAGACATAAGTTGATTTTATCATATATTTGAATATCTTTATTTCATCGATATCTCACGCAACATCTTTAGGGAAATTAACATGAGACGTGCAACACCTTCTTTGTGGCATTTCACCTTAAGCTGGTGACGTGTCAACATAAGTGAAAATTCTTGAATGGGGTGTAAACAACATGCTTACAAACTAGTATCTGAGTATGCGTCTTGTGAAAATAATCGAATATCGTTTACTACCATGTAATTGTGTATTGACTACAACTGTAAAATATATGCACCGTGTGAAATGTAGATGGTCACGTGATCCAATCATGTGACACCTGAAGGTGAATAGGGTCGGAAAGTCTCGTCATGAATAACGTGAAATCGTACTTCCGGGCAGTTATCAAGATGACGTTATCATATAATGTACTAGACTAGCTACGTTAAAAACCACACTGAGCCTACTACAAGCAGCAAAAGAGCGGTAGTTATAAAATTTGTTCTATATAAAGAGCTCTGCGTAATTACAGCGGTTGATCAAGCGTCAATACGACACATTTCCAACAAAATACAGGTATGTTTACATTATACAGTCGTCTGCATCATATGCACTGTACAGTCGTTTGCATCATATTTAGCCATACATCTGTATCTCGAAGTGTAGTTCAAGATACCGAAAGTCCCCGATCAAAATCTCAGCAATATACATTTGCGTAGTTTTGATAATTGATTTGGTGGTAACCCCCCAACCCCCAACTAGTAAAAATCTGCATCGAGTGAAAACGCTAGAACACTAGAAAAGAATTACGGTTTGTTTCTGTTGTGTATAACATGGAGATATAGTCATATCTTATTCTAAATTTTTGAACGTTTTATATTTTCATTTAGAAATTTATCCAAATTTTATTTCAAGATATTTCTAGAAAATAAAAACAGTACTGACACTAATCATATCAGTGACATATGAAAGTCCCACGAGTCATTTTTGCAACTTGACAATGTAGAATAATGTGAGTCAGAAGTTGTACATTTAGAGTATCTAGGTCCTCTGATGGCAAACATGGAGCGAAGCAGTCACAGTAGCAAATGACAGAGTGAGATGGCGGAAGATGCTGTCAAGCCTTATGAGCCGACCATGTCTCGAAGAGGATATGTAGGTAGGTAGGTCCTCTGAAGGTAACATCTATAAAATTGTGGATTTCACATCAGCTATTTCCTTCAGTAGATGATTTGCAAATGTATAAGAGCCACACAGAGTTGAAAAATCTTAATGGACAAATATACATGTCTGTATTGTGAAGGGATATGATTTAAAATATGGGTGTTCTTCATTCTTTCATTTGCACACTCCACCTGAATTTTACTTCTCCTGACTTTGTGACAAAGCTGTGATTGATCCTTACTGAAATGAGATTTTGATAAAAGGAAATGGGGTATGTTCAATGTCACTCCTGGTTAAAGTACATATCAAATAGTGCATCATCTGGTTTCAACATCTCCAATAAACCTCGGTAATCGACAATGTCGGCATCAAATGTTGATCCAGGATTGAATTCAGAAAAATACCCCAAAGGCAAGAGCACCTTTTTGTACTACACAAGTGACAGCCTTTGCTGTGTGACAAATTTTGTACAATGTAGTTGCTGTCAGATAACGACTAGTTATTCATTTTTTGAGTTAAATCCAGTGACCAGTGTTATGCTCCTTGTATCCATTGAGATTCTTTCAGAGGAATATTCAGCATTGATCCTTCTGTTAAATCTAAATCCCTGAGATTTAGGTGCAACTTCATAAGAGTCACTGGTATCAACCCCTGTACCGTCCACCCTAGAAGTTGTTAAATTTTCCTTTTTCAAAAGTAACACAGTGCATAATTGAGTAAATTAATATATTGTTAATTCTAACTCATAGAAAACTAAACCCTCTACTTGCAAACTGTTTATTACCAGAAATATTCATTAAAACATGCCATCATCTGGTCATGGGTAGAGCTCTCTGCATCTCAGTTCTCTATCGGCAATTTGACTTAAAATGTAAGTATTATGATTTGTTTACCTGTATCTATAAATCCAATTCTTCCTCTTTTTGCATCAGTAGGAAATCTACACAGGCTGTAGGTTTATTTTAACCCTGCCATCTGAGCATAAACGAAGGAAAACAAAGCGGCATTTTTCGACTGCTGCCCGGAAGAAGTAAATCAAAAGTGAAAGTAAACGAGACTTTCCTACCCTTGTAGTTTGTAAGTACTACGTCCTTTTAGGAGATGTACTATTTTATTACGTGTCCAACAGTATATCACATCTAAATGAAGTAGCTGTTATGAAAATGATGTTTCGTGTATTCAAATACGTCTCACAATTCATATCATTAAGCCCATATAGAACATGACGGGGAGTTAAAGCAGCAATTCATAATGGCCATGCTCGGTATATATAAATACATTCTGAGAGTATTGCATAGCAATACATAGTCCCCTACCGGAGGCAAAAATTATTGGATCGCAACAATATTCGAAGTTCATTATGAAACTAAGGTTATGGTACAATGTAAAGGGGAAAATTGGGAAACCAGGATAGGAATGGTTGGAAAACTGATTTGCAGGACAGACAGACAGACAGACTGACGGATAGAGTGCAAACCTAAAGTCCCCTTCGACTTCGTTGGAAGTATGGTGCGAAAGCACAAAAAAAAAAAAAAAAAAAAAAAAAAAGACTCGTCATAAGAAGTTCTCCGAGGCCGAGTACAATTCGAATTTTCGCGTTCTGCACAGTTGTTGCGCATTGTTTCACTTTCATGAAGTCGTAAAAAAGTTAACTCTACAGTACTGTAGATATTTTAACAAATATCATGTTTTTTAAATAAAAAACTAAAGGACTGTTAATTCATGTTCAAATATAGTAAATTCTAAAGATGATAAGAAAAATTTGTTTAAAAGTAGTTTTACAACTTAGAAGACCAGAGTAGACGTCAGACAATATTTCCCGGTGGTTTGAACACATGGGGATTATTACAAAAGAAATTATTTATAGAAAAAAATTCGACGTCGACCTTTGTCCCATGCAAAGATAAAGTCAGATCATTGATTTAATATGTGTTATCATACGCATGTATATACATGTATATTTAAATCCCCTGCCTGTTTATATCTTATTTCCAAACGCCAAGGGCCCTCGAGGGGCAGCATGAAAATACACACAAATGTAATAATACATCAGCAAAAAAAAAAAAAAAAAAAAAAAGAAAAAAGAAAAAAAAAAGAGGAAAAAATAGAATGAGAAGTGATTACATGACGCATAGTTTAAACACAATGTCATTGTTATTTTAGATTGCATATATTGTTCAAAATAAATTTCCAAGTGTATGCTCTGTTCTGATAGTTTACAATGGAAAAATAATATCGATATCGAAGATAGTAAATTAATAGTTAATAAAATGTAACGCATATCTATTGTAGAACACTTGTTTCTCATAAAAAAAAAAAAAAAAAAAAAACCCAACAAAGATCCGTCTAACAAAAATTATCTAAATCATTTTCTACACTAATGCTGACGTCACACGTTAACCTCACATTGCGTCATACTCAACATGCATTGTGACGCACTTTTTGTGTACATGTATTCAAAGCATCTCATTCTTACTAAAATGATTTATTTTCTATCAAAAGGTCAATGTAATTTTTAATATGTATACGGTGTGACCGTTGGACTGAGCGAAGCATGTAGGTAACTCCGTGTCCCGAGTGGTAATCATAATTCCGCTAAGTAGGTAGATTATGATTCATTTAAAAATATATATTTTGAATGAAATTTCCTTGCGCTAACCACCCAGTAACATCTCAATATTAAAGGAGTTTATATGAAGACAACAGTTTTATATGATCCGCCTATTCATTGAACGCGGGAAATAAAACGCAAGGCGAAGTAAACTGTGCATTGTGATGTCACATTTAGCCTCGACTTTTTTTTCTTTTTCAAAGCAAACAATTATAAACAACAATAATACATTCCGTATGCAATGAAAAAGGTCGTTAAAACTAAACAAAATTAACCAATAAATTTAAAATGGTAAAAAAGTAACCGTAAATTTATCGTATATTCTTATTCAAAGAAACTCATGAACTCGTTCATCTATTTAGTCGTATTACGGTTTTATATGTATTTATTTGCTAAAACCTGTTATAATGATAATTATACTATTGACTTTGAACAAACGGAGTGTTTAGATTACGAATTGCACGTTAGAGTTTTCTATTATTGGCATTCAAAATAAAACACGAATAACTGTTGAAGCAGGTAATGAAAAAATAAATGGCGGCGCCCATATGGATCACGAAAATTTCAGTGAACGTATATAGAGATTATCTCTTTTTCTTTTGCTGATTTTGACTTTTTTCTTTTACATACGTGTTACCTTTAGAGCCTTGCTTCTCGGACGGGCCTTCGGCCCGTCCGAGCTTCGCTCGGTATTATCGAAATATTGTATACGTACGTTAATATGTTTTACGGCGTGACCGTGTTTGAGGGCGAAGCAAAAAATTTTGGCATTAGTATCTATATCCAAAACAGAACGAAAACAACCCGAAGTTAGCACGTGGACGGAGCTGTATCAAAGCATCCTAATTTTGGACATTTGATCCGCCTATATATTGAACGAGGGAAATATAGCGCAATTGATGTAAACAGTACATTGTGACGTCATATTCAGTGTCGTTATTTAGCAAATTTACAAACATAGCGTTTGAACCACAACAAAAAACATGGCGTTAATTGTGGAGTGATTATATATGATTAAGAAAATAAGATTTACATGCTTTTACGGATTTTATGTGTAACATCTCAGAACGACGTTAACTAGGGTAGACGAGATCCAAAATGGAGGAATACATATCCACGCGCTAATATTCGAATCGACGCCATTGGTACCAAACTTTTCAAGTTCCATAGGTATGGTTTAATTTTTCATTATTTTCCTTTTAAACATGTATATACGTGTTACCTATAGGGAGAGCTCCGCTCTCAAGGCCCTCCGGGCCGTGAGAGGGCTTCGCCCTCTATTAAAACGATGAGGATTGCTGTTCTGATGAGAAAGAGGAGAGAGTGCTTTAACAGTTTTATTGTGCACCGTAGACCTATATTTCGTTGGTAGATCCTCTAATAAATATCCCATTCAGGCCTTATATAATCAGACTACGGGTATAGTGCACACGTTTTCCAATTACAAATTCTGTAATTTATATATTTCAGATCACATTTATATTGTAAATGTAGTTGGGCAAAACAATACACTTCATAGAGATTTCGATATAGAAATACTTTGGGCTACTACTTATTCCAACACACATGTATACTAGCAGTCCCCCCCCCCCCCAATAGTAAACTTAACGACCTGGTGATTTTAATTATGTTCTCTGACCTTACTATGTATATTTTTTCATAGTTGAAGTATGCATGGAGCCATTGGTAGGCCGAATGGTTAAACTTTTGATAGTATCATTTATAAAGTAAACCAATGGAAGGCAATCTTTTACCTGCCATTCTTGACTACATTGGATTCCAAATTATTATGGTTTCAATACAGAGTTAACCACCACATTTTAACTACTAATAGCTATATGTACAAATTAGGTAGAGTAGATTCTAAACTATGCACCTTTTGTGAGAGGGAAGACGAAACAATTTACCATTTACTTTGGGATTGTCCAAAAGTACAACAATTATTGTCAGATATCGCAATTCAAAGGAGACTGAAGTAGAATTTGATGTCAAAACTTTTATATTTGGTGATACAAAACAAAAACATTTCAGGTCATACAATGCATTACTTATAATAATAAAAAAAATATATATATAGGAATATATGCCCAAAAACATCAGCTAACAGTTAAAGCCCTTATAAATGATTGGAAACAATTGTATCAAATCAACAAGGATAGTTATAAGGAAAGAAATGAATTAGATAAATTTAAAACGGATTGGGGAAAATGGTCTCCATTAGTCAATTGACTCTCTCTCTCTCATAAAAAGAAAATGAACATTATAATATATATATATATATATATATATATATATATATATATATATATGTACGCTTAAATATTTTCATATTCTTTTGTATCTACTTTTGTGCAAATGTATGTCGATTGAGTGAAATAATTTTTTTTTTAATAAAGTACCGTTGTATTTATTTACGTATGAGATCGAAAAATGAATTTGCAAAGTTTTGAGAATATAATCTTGTGACTCTTTTAAATTTTCTGAGATTTATAACTATTTCCTGATATTTCTTTATTCTATATCAAATATGCATATAGCTGTTTAATTTATTTTCCTGATCATATGGAAGTTAGTAATCTATTGCAATTATCAAGTATCCAAAATTCAAAGAATCATCTAAATCACGCATACAAAATCATTATTACATGTAACGGGTATAACTATGTAAAACTTACACGGTACCAATTTTGATATTTCAGACTATCAGAAGAAAATGAGATATTCCTAAGCAATTCCCCAAATTTATTTTCCATCATGATCCATACAAAATAGATTTTTAAAAGAGCATAAGTAAGTTCCTATGAATTGAGTAAATTGCAAACAAAATGATACACGCTTTCATCCAACAAATTTGGCCTAATATTGATGAATAATAGAAAGAAAAACAGTTGGCTGAAAAGGAAATTAAATGTTGAGATAGTCCCTTTGAACCGTATACACCATAATATACTTATTTTATCAGTCATTACAAAACTAAAGGTGTTTAAAACATGAAATTATCTAATCAATGAAACAAATGACTTAATCATTAATACATCATTGTTGATATGTGCAGAAGTTACATGTACAACTATAAGTAGATTCTTAAATGAAAACTTTGAAACGTTCCCTAATCAATCTTCTGATTTCATTTTCTACAATAATACACACTCAATAGATTATTTCGATAGATTTGGTAAGTCCCTATGAATTGAGGAAGTTATAAAGAAAATTACAGGGTTTTGTCTTCAAAATTTTGCCTAATAGTGGTTTATGAGAGCCAAAAATGTCTGAGGGAGTAAACTTTGAGATGGTCCCTTGGTCTTTCTAAACGGGGACAAGTTGATTTTATTTCATTATATTGTCAAATATGTCGAAGACTTTCACATACATGTATATTGAAAAGATTGAAAACTCTAGGGCAAAAATATGAAAAAAATTAAAAACTTCTTTATTATAGGAGAAAATCCCATTAGGTCCCATAATAAAGGTTGTCGATACTTTGAGTCGACCCCTACACAATACTGTACGGGCAAAGGCAATTTTTATTTTCTTAATAAAATGTCGAAAGTACAACTCATCAATTATACAAATTTAATAAAAATCTCTAGGGCAGAAATAACTGCATGTATTCGGCCCCCTTAAAACATGAAGTCAGTCACTTGATCAGTCTTCTTTCGTATGAATACAATCGTCGCTTCAAAAGTCAGGTACTTTCATCTGGCTTCTTTCTTACGCAATGCAGCGGTGAATTTAGAAACCCTACCCTCTTTTCGCCAAGGATTAAAAAAAAGAACTAATGTGAGTAAAATTCCAGATTGGCACCCACAATGGATGGGTATTTTGGCCAATACTTGACTTTCACATGTGCCCCATTTCCGAAAACCTCCAGTGGATCCGCTACTGCAATAATATCATAACAGAAACTAAAATATCAGTAAAACTGATGGATGTTCCCCAAAATGCATCTAAGGTATTTCCTCCCTCCTGCAACGTCATAAGATTTCGTAATGATTTAGTAAGATTTATGCATGGCAGGAACATGACTTTTGTTGGAGACTTTTTCAATAGTTATTGTAAAATATCTTGTTAACCATAAAATATTTCAAAAGTCCAAGTTATATATGAATAATCAATTATATATTTCAAAATATTGAATCCAAGGGCAATAACTCTGTTTTCATTAAATTATTTATCAAGTCTATTATGCGACATATTTCCTTTATTTGTCACCAACATTTGGTATATCTTTTAAAGAAACAGTTTCATGAAATTGTTATGAATAGGCCTACTATTACATCATTACAACCTGTTTTTGTGTAATTTTGATATAGCTGTTTAAGGAAAATTGCAATTTTCTGACGTTGATAATAGGGATATTGTGCTAATTGTTAATATTTTTATCAATACCGTAACATACTTATTTTATAATTGTTATTTGTTACTAAGATGTATTATTTGAAAAATTAACAATCAAATATCAGATTCAACTTATACTTCTAGAAGGGTGGAATTATTTAATTTATGAACAACTTCATATGACGAATGACTCGCACAATGATCAATAACTGTTAAAATATTGCTGAAATGAAGGTTTCTTTTTCATAAATAAGGTATGTTGAGTGACGTTTACCTTTATAAAATAACTTCGGTCTGAAAGCCATTTCCGTATTACTTAGGCCTATTTGTGTAATTTATAATCAATACCTGTTTAATAACTGTTGAAATAATGCACTTATTCCTTATATAAGATATATATATGTTCGTAGTGACCTTGACCTTTCCAAAATGATCTTAGTACAAAAGATCAATAACTGTTAAAATATTGTTGAAATTAAAGTTTTTTTCATATAGATGTTACATGATCCGAGTCACTTTGACCTTTCTCAAATGACCTTGGGGAAAATCCTTGTCTCAAGGAATATTTGTGATAAATTATTTTAATTTCTGATGAAAGTTGAAGGAAATATAAGCTTGGACGGACAGACAGACATGACGGCGACTATATGTTCCCCCGAAATTTTTCGGTGTGCATAAAAAACCGCATCAGAATATTTATACAGAGTTTATTTGTGTAAACAAACAATAAATGTGAATGTAAAACTCAAAATGCAATTTTTTCATAAACCGCAAATAATTAGACCATACCAATCAATTAATACCCAATTAAAACTAGCAGTAATATTTTACCTACTAGCAGTACACATTACCACGATCATGACTGATGAATATGCCATTCAATCAAACTATAAGCCCAGTTTTAATATAGAGCCTAAAATAAGCGAAAATATAACGGAGACCAAAAAACTCTCAATACAATGAATTGATCGTGACATAATTTAAACAAATTCTAATACATAAGTCTTTATAGTGCTCGTGATGCACAGAACAGACAGAAACAAACACTGGTAACTGTGTATCGTGTACTTCTCGTGCCATTGATTCCGTAACGCGTGGTAAGAACTTCAGAGTATATAATCAGCTGACTTCCTCTCGGTAATTCAGACTGCACACAGTCGTCTCTCACTTTGTCACACAATTCCGGTGTTCGTGTTCAAAGTATACCAACATATCAATCGAAGTGAAGTAGGGCGCTGAAAATCTACGATCTCGTGAAAGAAACCATTCCCCTTCTATCAAACAAACATACACATTAATTATTTATAATGAAGGACACTTATTTACCCTCTGCATAGCAAACCCCGTAGTAAAATCGGATTGGTCCAACTTTAATTTGAAAGCAATAAAGGAAAACATTCTTTTATAGTTTTAGTTATTTTAAATTGAAAAATAAATCTACTTCCTCCGAATTGTACAATACTGTCCTGGGGTTAGAAATCTGTACCTGTGGATTGGCAACTGTTGCTCCCCCCCCCCCCCCCTAGAATTGGTTCCCTCGGACAAACTGTACTCTTTGTTTTTTCAGAAATATCGCTATATTTAGATTTGAAGCAAGCCATAGAAAAGGTACCGATCCCGATCAAAATAGAAAGAAATTACAATAAGAAGTACTGTGAGCAATGATTACTAAGAATATCCCCCGTTTACCCCAATCTCCCAAAGGGTGTTGGTAATAGGTATAAACTACCTCTTTTCTGAGTGTAAAAAACAAATGGCATGACAAACCTTGGGTATTCTCGTTTGTAGGGAGAAATGGATTATCTAGGAACACAGCATCTCCATGCGATGAAAAAGCCTTTAAAGAATTTAAATGGAAACCATATTGCTACTTCGATGTCCAGTGCGTGTGACCTTTGACCTTTTGACCCCCCAAATCGATAGGGAACATCTTCATCCCATGGGTAGTCCATATGTATGATATGGTGACTGTAGGTGGACAGGATAACGCTTTACAGCCCGGAAACCATATTGCTACTTCAATGTCCAGTGCGCTTGACCTTTGGACCCCAAAATCGATAGGGAACATTTTCATCCCATGGGTAGTCCATATGTATGATATGGTGAATGTAGGTGGAAAGGATAACGCTTTAGAGGCCGGAAACCATATTGCTGCTTCGATGTCCAGTGCGCTTGACCTTTGACCCCAAAATCGATAGGGAACATCTTCATCCCATGGGTAGTCCATATATATAATATGGTGACGGTAGGTGGAAAGGATAATGCTTTAGAGTCCATAAACCATTGCGTCTATAGACGGACCAACAGACAGACAGACGGACAACCCGATTCCAGTATACCCCCCACCCCCCACAACTAGTTGCGGGGGTTATAAAAATAATCATGTAGCTGCTAAATTTATGCACTTTTCATTAGAAATTAGCTGGCATTATATATCCATTTGATTCGTAAATCATTTTACAACAAGAGAAACGCCAACGTGGCATAATACGCCCGTAGATTTTGCTCAAGGAAAACATATTTTAGTGGGATTCATATTTTAGTGAAGTTAGCACTGTCCTCTATGAGCTAATTCATTATCATGGTGATCAAATATACCAAGTTATAATATCCAGGAGCTTACGGTTCGGTTTGTATCCTGCCCACAAGGTTTTCCTTATAAGTGATACTACGACCTTGACCTTTGACCTTGAAAAACCATAGGTACCTTCCTCTCATCATGATGATCAAATATACCAAGTTATAATATCCTGGAGCTTACGGTTCGGTTTGTATCCTGCCCACAAGGTTTTCCTAAAAAGTGATACTACGACCTTGACCTTTGACTTTGGAAAACAATAGGCATCTTCCTCTCATCATGGTGATCAAATATACCAAGTTATAATATCCTGGAGCTTACAGTTCGGTTTGTATCCTGCCCACAAGGTTTTCCTAATAAGTGATACTACGACCTTGACCTTTGACCTCTCACCTTGAAAAACAATAGGCACCTTTCTCTCATCATGGTGATCAAATGTACCAAGTTGTAAAGCCCTAGGGCTTATGGTTCAGTCTATATCCTGCCCACAAGGTCCGGACAGACAGACGGACGACGCCATACCATAATACGTCCCGTCTTCAACGGGCGTATAAAAAGGAAATGTAGTTTTCTGATTGGCCACTTATTAGCTCACCTGAGCCAAAGGCTTACGTGAATTTTTCTGATCAAGATTTGTCTGGCGTTTGTTGTCGGCGTCGTCATTGTTAATTAGCTTTTCACATTTTCACCATCTACTTCGGAACCACTTGGCCAAATTCAATGAAACTTGCACAAATCACATTTGGTTAAAAAGGATTCAAGCTAGTCCAAATGAAGGGTCATGCTCTCTCCAAAGGGGGTATAACGAAGAAAAGCAAAAAAGGGCGGATCGTTTAATAAATTTACATGAAAGCTTTCTGACATACTGTAGATCCAAGTGTATTCAAACCATGCCCTAAGGGGGATGGGGTTAATTAAGAGGGGCCATAATGGGGATCGAAATAAGTTACTAAAGTTGGGGGGGGGGGTATTGTTTTTGTCCTGTATGTTTGAAACTTCAACCTTGCTCATAACTTTTGAATGTCGAGTGATATAATATATGTGTATTCCTTGTGACAAGAAATTTCTTCTGGTAACAAACGTTTTTACATTGCGCCATGGCGTTTGACCTATTTTTAAGAAACCCTACATGTAACCTATTTAATATCTTCAGAGCTATTTGATATAGTGCTTCTCGTGCTATATATATAATAGCTTTTTATGGCAAGATATTTCATTTGAAACTATGTTGTTTGACCATGTGACGATGGGGTTTAATTAACTTTTCAAACAACCTAATATATTAAATATCTCCTGAACTATTTAGGTAAAGGGATGTCACAATTTGTAATCCCGTGGGGATTCGGGTTAGAATAGGTCCTCAGTACCCCCTTGCTTGTCGTAAGAGGCGACTAAATGGGGCGGTCCTTCGGATGAGACCGCAAAAACCGAGGTCCCGTGTCGCAGCAGGTGTGGCACGATAAAGAACCCTCCCTGCTCAATGGCCACAAGCGCCGAGCATAGGCCTAAATTTTGCAGACCTTCACCGGCAGCGGTGACGTCCCCATATGAGTGAAATATTCTCGAACGGGACGTTAAACAATATTCAATCAATCATATTTTGTAATATATTTCTTATGGTAAGATATTTCATTCCATACCATGATCTATGACATTGACTTTCCTTAAAACAGCACCACCATGTTAGTCATATTAGTATTGAGACATCTCCATGTTGTGTTGATACAAGTTTGGTTACCTTGTGACCCTTTGAGGCTAGGTTGGGGCAAAATATAGGGATCAAAATTGTTCATGGGAGTAAAAATGGCAAAACATGTTTTGAAAATCGCAATCGCTGAACAACAGCAGTGCAAAGGTGACTCAGGTGAGCGATGAGGCCAATAGGCCTCTTGTTTATAATTCCAATCGGGCTTTGTTCAAATTTCAAAAACCTCAATATTTCTGAATTTTGGTCATTTCATTTCAATTTCTCCTTAAAATATAGTTTTCTGGTATATCTGAGTTTTAACTGACATGTTTCTTGAATATTTTAGTTATAGATTAAATGTTTTAATTTTCATATCTATTTTTTAATTAAAAAACTAGAACGTCGGTTCGAGTCTTTGTAACATATTCATATTATGCATCAAATCACAACCAAAAATTGACTCTAAAATATCCTATTAGCAAACAAAAGACCTTTATACATAAAAAATTAAATTACGGAAAAACCCTCGCAAAAATTCATAATAATTAAGAGCTTGTATCACTCTTTCGACCATGGGGATCCAGGTTTCAATAGGTCCTCAGTACCCCTTGCTTGTCGTAAGGGGCGACTAAATCGGGCGGTCGTTCGGTGGAGACCGCAAAATCCGAGGTCCCGTGTCACAGCAGGTGTGGCACGATAAAGATCCCTCCTTGCTCAAAGGCCGTAAGTGCTGAGAATAGGCCTAAATTTTGCAGCCCTTCACCGGCAATGGTGACGTCTCCATATGAGTGACAGATTCTCGAAAGGGACGTTAAACAATATTCAATCAATCAATCACATATTGATTAAGAATATATAAATTTACATGGAAACCAAACAAAGCATTAACGATGGTTGATGATTGACAAGCGATCACGTGATATTTATTGTTTAAAGTCAACCAGGGTTTAACACTAAGGCACGTTCGACCGATCGAGTCTACTGAATGATAGGTCCGGTCGGGTAAAATATCGATTTACTAGTCTGACTGGTCGTGTTGAAAAAATAAACAAGAAACTTTAGTTTTGCGAGCAATTTTGAACCGCGTGATGACAAAATCTCTATTTTTAGTTATAATATATAAGTCGCTGTCGGAAGTGATGTTTTACGACATTTACTCTTTGTTAATGGGTGTAAAGTTATGTTTCGGATAAATAGATATAAACTGAATCATGTGAATTTATTTTCATTTAAAAAACCAAAACAGTTTATTTTAATTGAATATACGAAAGTGTCTATCAAATTAATAAATTACATCGTAAATAGCCCTTTTTAGTCGGTGTCGACACATGTGCGGGAATGTCTCGACTTCTCGTCCTCAAGGAAGGATGTTCCGAGAGAAAAAAATGAATAGGTTGGGAAGAAACAAAGCAGGACTTGTGAAATGGAAATTTTAAAAAAGCGGTTGAGGCCATTTTATTCTAACAAATGGACTAAAGAATTTCTGTGCCGAGTAGAATTTAAAGAAACAGAAAATGCGTTTGAAAATAAAAGCATCAAATTGAATGACGAGACTAAAAGATGTTTTTGAGACAATGAAGTACGTTTTAGTTTAAACTTAACGTTTGTCATTTGAATTATGTACTTAAATATGGAGAAACCACCAGGGTTTTTTTTCTCGGGAAAGTTGGTCAGGGCTTGTTGATGTAAGGTTAGGTCTAGTAAAAATCATTTGAAGTAGCCCGACTGGTCTAGTGCTCAAAAAAGTAAATGTCAAACCCTGTCAACTCACCGGAAATATATTATTAGAAGCTTTAAAAACACTGAGAGATGTTGATAAAATGTCATTTAAGAAATAGATCTGAAAAAATGTGCAAGGTCATTAAGCAAAACGTGCAACTCGTCTTTCGTCCTTATTTTAGCAATTAGAGATCACCATTATGTTACAGCAAAAGCAGCCCAGAATCGTGTTCGTTGGAGGACTATCGTCGATGGCCTATGTTCCTCACGGAACGACAGGATTAACTCTTCACCTATCACGCCGCCTATGACGTAACAGTAGCATTTGATTTCGCCGCTGAATGATGACGTTACTGCGTTGGAGGTTGATTTATGAGAAGAGAAGAGAGATTATGTTACAGCGATGTACATGTATATATATATAATTGTTATCCAGGTTAATACAAGAACATCGGGGACGTTGTAACGATAAATCGTTTATACTCCGTAAAAAGTAAAACTTACGAAGGTCATAGACAGCATCAAGATAGTCTCTTCTTTGGACACTAGAGGGGAAACGGAAAAGAGGAAGGCCCAAAGTCAACTAGCGACACGAAGATAAGATGTGATTTGAAAGAGGGTGTTGCACCGAAGCGGTGATTTTCCCTAATCGGAGCTCCGTGCCAGCACTCGTGACGTAGAACTGACGTTCATCCATATTTATTCTTTTATTGCGTATTTGCCATTTAAATACCTGTAGGATTCTCCAGTGCTAAGGACAAGCCTAATACATTTTATGTGTCAATGCAAGGTGAAGATAACGAACAGTGATCAATCTCATAACTCCTACAAGCAATACAAAATAGATAGTTGGGCAAACACGGACCCCTGGACACACCAGAGGTGGGATCAGGTGCCTAGGAGGAGTAAGCATCCCCTGTTGACCGGTCACACCCGCCGTGAGCCCCACATCCTGATCAGGTAAACGGAGTTATCCGCAGTCAAATCAGTGTGCCAAGAACGGCTTAACAATCGGTATGAAACACGTCAGACAGCATTTGACCCAATGCGAGGTTGTATTGACGAACTAGATCGTTATAACGACCATAGAATTTGCGAAATGCTGACTTCAATCGAGACTGTTGAAATCCCTGTACCATCAACTTGTTTGTCAGTAGTTTACCTCGATTTAAAAACTGACTATACCCAGAACAAGCTCTTGCATATCGAATCAGTTGAGATATATAAACACCATATGCAGGTGATAATGGAATATTGCTACATAAATGTGGGAAGTTGACGATGGAGAAGCTGAAATCATCCCGTTTGTCATACAGTTGAGTTGTCAGTTTGCCGTTAATGTCTACTTTCAATAAAATATCTAAGTATGAAACAGAAGTGGACGACTCTGTGGTGTCCTTTATTTCGAGCTTACAGGGATATATCAAATCGACATATGAATGAAAGCTATCATTGTTAATAGACAAAACGTCATCGATATATCTAAAAGTCGAATTGAAGGTCACAGCTACAGATTTTTTCTTCTCACGTAGAAGTTTTTGAATAAATTCTGCTTCATATGAATATAAAAACAGGTCAGCTAACAAAGGAGCACAATTAGTGCCCATGGGAATTCCAACAGACTGTTGGAAGACCTGATCACCAAAGACCACCAAGATATTGTCAATGAGGAACTCTAGCATATTTTTTATTTCAACTTCAGAGTACTTGTGCGTGGAATCAGAGTGGTGTTTAACAAAGTAAGTTTTTGAATGACTGATCACTAGATATGAATATTTCCGTTTTCCGTTTTTGTTGAAGAAGCAACTGTCTATGATGTCAAAAAGTCTAGTCTTTAATTTATCGTGAGGAATGGTCGTGTATAGTGTTGAAAAGTCATAGGTTTTAATGCTATTGATTTGGGAAAAATTCTGTGATTTCAAGTTTACTAAAAGTTCTTTAGAATTTTTTAGAATCCACATTTGATTAACACCACTTCTGGCATATGTAGTCGCACAGTAAGTTTGAAGTTTCTCCTTCACAGCTGTTAACATTTTCGTGAGGAGCAAAGATAGGGGCTTGGTAGAGCACTTACTAAATCCAGCAATGTATCTTTGTTTGTAAGGGTTTTTATGTAGTTTAGGAATCCAGTATAGGTACGGTAACTCATATTCATTCGACCCATTGACTGGAATATTAAATGTGTCTAAAACTGAAGCATGCTTTTGAAGAATTTCGTCTTTTGAAAGGGCAGTTGGAGTATAAGTATGATTACCAAAGGTGGAATTAATGCCAAGTTCGTTTAAAATACAGTTGTAATAATGAGCCTTACAAACAAAGACAATGTTGTTACTAGCTTTGTCAGCTGGAACCAAAACATATTCCTCATGTAACCTATCTAATTCTTTTATCACTTCTGGTTTACTAAACACAGAAGGATAGATGGTACGTACTTTTGTTTTCATATGTCTAATGCGGGATTTTAATATCCCTCTTATGCTTTTAGGTCACAAACTACCAGGAAATGGAGGAAAATTCGCCTTCAGAAGCCCATGTTTTAATTTTCAGATTTTATTACCATGGCAACCAATTTTCAAAAATAATGTATATGGTTCTTGAAAGTACACATGTGAAAGATTTTAAAGGTCCATCATGACATCTGATGCTAGCCTGGAAATGGGTCGAGATACACTCAGGCACCTGCCATCCTGGAAGTAAAAAAGCAACAAAAATGAGGAAAATATACCCATTTTCAACCCATCCTAATTCAAAAACAAAAATTTTCCCAGTATAATGACAGATATCAACTTTCAGCAAAATTCCTAACCTTTCCAACAAGTCCAAATTTGCAATAGGGTCCTTGATTCCTTTTCGAGATATTTTACATCAAAGATGCAGCATGCTCTTTCCAACTTACCGTTTAAAGTGAAAGTAGAATTGCCCGCCTAGAAGTCAAACTCTCATACATCTCACAGTCACAGTTTCGAATCCCATAAAAAGGCACTGGATCAATGTAGAATGGTCACCTCCCTATATTAATACAGATATCAATAACAATGTAACTATTTAAATTCTATAAAATACTCTTTTAACATATTTACATTTTAACCCTGGTCACTTTAGCTTCGTATTGGCAATTCGCCAGGTATATTGAGACTTTAAAGACTGCGGAAATTCTACGACATCATGAAATACCTATACTGTTTAAAAATTTAAGTTTTTCCGAATAAAATGATGTATCGTACATGGGGAGTTATTGTTAATTATATCTTGAAATGAGTGAACAAAAACTGCCCTCTTCCCATCACTGTTTCCAGCAGAGTTCTTCCCCTTGGTAAAGTTGAAAATAGAATAAAAGACCCAGAACTGAGTGAAATGCATGTGATTTTGATTCCAAATAAAGACTAGAATTGTATGTAAAGGAAATTTGATGTGAAATAAAAGGAATTGTAGGAAGAAAAAAACAACCCTGAAATGGCCAGTAAGGATGTTAACTTGAGCAATCCTGGAGAGTCTGTTTTTTGTTTTTTCAAGTTCAAAAAAACTTATTTCAATGAGAAATTTGCCCTAAAAATTGGTTCGTCTAAACCGTCACATCTTTAATAAATGACCCTGATATCATGCTTTTATCTAATAAACGTAAGTCAAAATAAGAGACCTTTGTATGAAGAAGAATATTTGTAAGCTGATGTCATTACTCTATTATGACATCACATTACGTGTTATATTATGATGTCATAGTTAAGCTAGCCTATGTAGATCCACTGTTGTAATTCAAATACACAAACAGAAGCGGTTTCATGCCAGGCTGCGTATGGATGACATATCAAAAAGTTTCTGAAAAGTCGGTGTACTCCAGTAGATGTACAGTGTATCACACCTATGTTAGTGATCCTTATGCAATATACAGTGAATTCAATAAAATTGAAATTTATATTCTG